>NC_091231.1:2493137-2561611 GCF_040958095.1 Procambarus clarkii
ACTCTTTCAAAAACTTTTATTATGTGTGATGTTAGTGCAACTGGTTACAAACACTGAGTACACACCTGCTGGCACCAACACTGAGTACACACCTGCTGGCACCAACACTGAGTACACACCTGCTGGCACCAACACTGAGTACACACCTGCTGGCACCAACACTGAGTACACACCTGCTGGCACCAACACTGAGTACACACCTGCTGGCACCAACACTGAGTACACACCTGCTGGCACCAACACTGAGTACACACCTGCTGGCACCAACACTGAGTACACACCTGCTGGCACCAACACTGAGTACACACCTGCTGGCACCAACACTGAGTACACACCTGCTGGCACCAACACTGAGTACACACCTGCTGGCACCCACACGAGACTCACCTGGGCAACATCTCCCTCTCCTCCTCCTCCAATTTGTCCAACTGAAGCATCCTCAAGTGGGGAAACTTTTGAGTCAAGTGACTCCAGTGTGGACCACACTGGCCCCTTCTACCCCCCCCCCCCCATGAATGAGAGGGCGGGAGGGAGAGGGGGGGAGGAGGAGGGAGAGGGAGGGGGGGGGGGGGGAGCTTGACACAATAACAGATAACAGCAATAGTCGACTCTGATGGTTTACTTAGGCTTGGACTTGTGGTCTTAGGTCTTAGGCCTATCTTGAGGTTATGTTCGAGATGATTTCGGGGCTTAGCGTCCCCGCGGCCCGGTCCTCGACCAGGCTTCCTTTTTGTTACACATCCCCAGGAAGCAGCCCGTAGTAGCTGTCTAATTCCTAGGTACGTATTTCCTGCTAGATAACAGGGGGCATCAGGGTGAAAGAAACTCTGCCCATTTGTTTCCGCCTCCACCAAGAATCTAACCCGGAACCTCAGGACTACGAATCCGAAGCGCTTACCACTCAGCTGTCAAGCCCCCTAAAGCCGCATCTCTCACCCTGCATGCAGCAAGGGCTGCTATCCTGAGTATGAAGCCCTCTCCTCCCAGCTCTGCCTCCTCCTCTATCCTACCTTGAGGTGCTTCCGGGGCTTAGCGTCCCCGCGGCCCGGTCGTCGACCAGGCCTCCTGGTTGCTGGACTGATCAACCAGGCTGTTAGACGCGGCTGCTCGCAGCCTGACGTATGAGTCACACATGTCCTGGACAATGTAGAGAACTGTGCAGGACTCCTCTAGCCTCGACCCGTCTTGGCTGACCTGGTCAGAAGGTCCCAGCCCTCAACACCGGGACACATGTTGCAACACTTACTCTTATGTACAACACAAATGTTCTCAAGGTTCACCTCGCCCCACTTCCTGGATACAACACGTCCACAACCTGTCCTCTTAAAAAGAACGTCGCTTTTGGCCGTTTCCCCGTATGGCCGAATTTGGACGTAATTTGAAATTGAAAAAAAAATGAAAATAAATTTGGGATTTTTTTTTCAACAACAGTAAGTTAAGGGTCCTCTGATAGGTTAGGTGGGCAGGAAATTCTCATAAAGTTTCAAAACGTTATGAAAACGTTATTTAAAGTGTCCTCTTATAACCTCTGCGCGTAAGCCGGCCGACTCAATAGAAAACGGAACAGAACGTCACTTTTGTGAGTCGATTTCATTTCAAATTACGTCCAAATTTAGCCATATCGCGCATACCAGCCAAAAGTGACGTTATTTTTAAGAGGACGGGTTGCGTCCACAGCTATTACCCCTCCCCCTCCCCTCCACCCCCCAGCAACCATTAGAAACACTGCCGCAACAAAACTGGACTTTAACAAAAATGTACACTTTCCTGTAAGAAATGCCGGACCAACCGACTTGTAAGAGAAGGTGAGGCTGTGGCCCGCTTAAAGCAACGGTCTGTTGGAGCAAGTTAGTGAGTCAAGCCTGGCCCCAGACCGGGTTGGGGCACCAGAACTGGGGTAGTGGGGCGGGGGGAGACGGGGGGGGGGGGGGCTGCCTTGATGTTGGTTACTAATCCGTTGTTCAGATCTCCCGTGTTGGGGCTCAAGTGTTGTTTAGTGAGCGTGTTTGTGCACACGCTCTCCCCCCCCCCCCCGCAGCCCGTCTTCATAAACAAAGACCAAAGTCCATTCCATCCACCCGCCAAACCCCGGCTGCTAATGAATGAAAAACGGTTTACACACAATTCAACTGATGACGTTCGAATACTTCCCGAACAGTGCTTCACTGACGACTGGTGTTCGAACCACAAAGCTGTAAATGGTTCACCCACGTACTACAATTACAAATACTTGCTAACAGAACCTAAACACCTGACCTGACCTGACCAGTGCCTAAATGTGTACAATTGGTAATAGATAACAATATTAATTTATAGATAGAGAAAATTTATGTTTTGAATGAACAGCATGTTAAAACTGCTGACTGCGTCTTTGGGGTCGACCGCTGGAGGGAATGGACTTTGTCTGAGGACGTGTTGTCTACTGACACCCTCCTCACCCACAACCCCCAACACCCTCTTCATCCACAACCCCCACAACCCCAACCCCCCCAAACCCTAGGCTCAATACACTACCTCAGGCCCTCTTACCCTTCCGAACTTTAGTCAACAACTTCTCGTTACCTTCCCGCGGGGGAAACAAAATATGAAGAGCAGTGTTCACAGTTTTAATGACGTAGCTCCACCGCCGAGGGGGGGGGGGCAGAGCGCTCCACCGCCGAGGGGGGGCAGAGCGCTCCACAGCCGGGGGGGAGGGGCAGAGCGCTCCACCGCCGAGGGGGGGGGGGCAGAGCGCTCCACAGCCGGGGGGGGGGGGGAGGGGCAGAGCGCTCCACAGCCGGGGGGGGGGGAGGGGCAGAGCGCTCCACAGCCGGGGGGGGGGGGAGGGGCAGAGCGCTCCACAGCCGGGGGGGGGGAGGGGCAGAGCGCTCCACAGCCGGGGGGGGGGAGGGGCAGAGCACTCCACTCACCCGTGGCGGTGGAACGCTCTGCCCTCCCGGCGGGGAAGAGGGGGTAAGCGTTCCACCGCCAGGGGTGCACCTAGACTACCTGGTTGATGGGGTTCTGGGAGTTCTTCTACTCCCCAAGCCCGGCCCGAGGCCAGGCTTGACTTGTAAGAGTTTGGTCCACCAGACTGTTGCTTGGAGCGGCCCGCAGGCCCACATACCCACCACAGCCCGGTTGGTCCGGCACTCCTTGGAGAAAACAATCTAGTTTTCTCTTGATGTCCACTGTTGTTCCGGCAATATTTCCTATATAAAAATATATAGCAGCATGTGCGGTACTGTATCAAAGGCTTCTTGGCAGTCTAGAAATATGCAGTCTGCCCAGTGTGTGTGCGAGCGCGCGCGCGCGCGGGGTGCGGGTGGGTGGGTGGCATATATCCATTTTCCTAATTGGATCCACCCCTTGCCTATGTGTCACTTCCACCTTCACACAACTTTATATGTCATATTTCTATACTCGCCCCTCTCCCTCCCTCAATTCTTTCTACCCCCTCCCTCTCCCCCTATCCACCCTTCTTCCACCTCTCTCCACCTCATCTCCCTCTCCTTCCCTTGAGGTGGTGGTATTCTTTTTGTTGCTCGGTTCCATTCGTCCTCTGACCCTTCTTTATTAGTGATCCCTAAACATTCATTCATCTCTCTCTCTTTCTCCAGACCCCACCTGCCCTCACCCACCCGTGCTGGGGTATGTCGTGCCCTCCCCATAGTCTCCCTGGTGGCCACAACAGCGAGGTGGCCACAACAACGAGGTGGCCACAATAGAGGGCGGGGTCCAGCAGTAACGAGAGCAGACCCCTGCGGCCTCTATATCGAGGCAGTGATAGTAGGGACCAATATAGAGAGCAGCTTATCACTTTACACTGTCTGCTCCCTCACCACTTGCCTCGTGGCCCTCACACACACCAACGTGGCCCCTCACACACATCAACGTGGCCCCTCACACACATCAACGTGGCCCTCACACACATCAACGTGGCCCTCACACACATCAACGTGGCCCCTCACACACATCAACGGGGCCCTCACACCACTCCTCTCGCTGCTCCAGAGTAATCCTGTGGTGCTTCCTTTGTCTGCTGGCCTCAGGTCCGGCCACGCTACACACCCACTTGTACACTTAGTACCGACCCCTGATGGTAGTGTGTGGCCCCCCAAGTCCACCTCCACCTAACACCAGTCACCAAGACTTGGTTGGGAATGGCCTGGTATGGGGGAGGGGTGGTGAAGGTCTGGTACGGGGGAGGGGTGGTGAAGGTCTGGTACGGGGGAGGGGTGGGGAAGGTCTGGTACGGGGGAGGGGTGGTGAAGGTCTGGTACGGGGTGGAGGGGTGGGGGAGGCCGTAGCTACAAGAGCCAAGATAATGGACGAGGGTGACGTGCACTCTCCATCATATAGGATGAGGAGTTTGGGGGCGTGACACACTTGAGTAGTGTCAACATGGGTCGGCCCCCGTCTCCAGCTCCCCCCCCCCCCACACACCTCATGTGTCCCTCCCTCACACGTATGACACTCCCTCACACCTCACTTCACCCTCTCACCTCATCTGGCACTGACCCGCACTTGCTGCTGTTTCTCTCGAAGGCACTCTGAAGGTATGATTATGGGTGTTGCTGTAACACTTGCTGTAGCTGTATCTTGGACCTGGCTCTCCCCTCGTATTGGTTGGTTGATACCTGCTTGATGGGGTTCTGAGAGTTCTTCTACTGGTTGGTCCGGCACTCCTTGGAGTGCCACTTTAATGCTGTTTATCTGAGTGCTAAACATGTCCTCATACTGCTTTTTTAGGATTTCATTCATTTATTAATCATCCTCAGTGTATGAACCTTCACTCGTACGAATAGGTTTAATACTGGCAGTGGTTTTTGCTTTTGATTTTACATATGTGAAGAAATATTTTGGGTTCTTCTTTATTTCTTGAATTGCTTTCTGTTCTAGTTGCCTTTCTTCAGTCCGATATGAATGCTTGTCTCTGCTTGATGTCTTCAATCTCCCTGTTTAAATTATTCCTTCTTTGTATGGAAAGTCGTGTCTTCTTTAGCATTTCCGTTATTTTTTTCCATCTTGTGTAGTGTCGTCTGCGTTCTCTTTCTACGAGGTACCTTTTTCTGACTTTCCGCAAAGGAACATGTTTCAGACAGACGTTATATGCTTTAGAAGGCTTAGGTTTTCTATTCCTTATTTATGATTTTTATTACTTGAGTGAATGAATGAGTTCGAGTGTGCTTGCGTGAGCGACGTTCGTGCAGTTTTGCACGTTAGGAGTGGGGGGGGGGGGTTGAGGCATGAGTGGAGGAGAGGAGAAGGTGGATGGAAAGTGGAAAGGTAGACAAAGCCACTGAACACACACCATGCCCCCTTGCTCATGGTCTCTTCACGTTATAGGTGTGTCAGGGTAGAGTCACCCCCCCCCCCACCCATCAGGAGGAGCTGACCGCTCCTGCCGGGGCTCCATTACGCTCACTTCAGCGTCCTGAACGTCGTCAAACGACCGCTGGGGTCTCCACCGCTCTCCGTAATCGGGTCATAATGGACAGATAAACTGGGAAGAAATTAGCCTGAGTGGTCTGAGGATGGTCTGTCGTCCAGGAACAAGAGTTGTGGAGGGCCTCGAGTCCCCGGGAACGGCACTACTAAATACCCCTTTGCTATGGAAGTAGGTGGCGAGATGCACTGTATAGGGAGACACAGAGGACGAGGAGGAGGGGGAGCATTGGCCATAACACGCGGAAGCTTTCTTCCTCTTCACAGCAGCAGGAAGGACAGCAGCAGTGACTGTAGACCGTGGGGGGGGGGGGGTCTTAGTAATGAAACATGGCTGTATTTCTCCCTAGACTTGCTGCTGGTGCTGCTTAATATATTAATAGTGCAGACCGCTTATCACATGCCTCTGTATGACTAACCATCCTGTGTGATGGGGATTTTTTAGCATCACCTAGTAAGCTTTTTTGACACACTGTAATCCACTTGATATAGTCTAGGGCAGCTGCACTAATGCACATGTACCTAATATGTTAATACAAAAAAAAAAAATATTAATAAACACAGAGGAGGGGAAGTTAAGTGCAAAGCATTATAATCAACGAGAGATCTAACGAACATCATATAGAATAGTCTAGCATATTTAATAGTGATACCAATATTCTTACCAGTAAGTGTTTTCAATGGTTTTAGTCTTTCTTTTAACCTACGGTGTAGATCATTTACAATGTCACTGTTGATACCAACTCCAAGGTATTTGTGCTGCCCACACGTTTCAATGTTCTGATTGTTGACCTTGAAAGTTATAGGGACACGAGTTTTCTCTTGGGGATGGAGAACTCTGGATTTAGTTATAGAGATAACAAGACCACATTCAATGCTTTTAACAGCGAGTGAATCAAGTAGAGCTTGCAGTCTAGTTTGGGTATTTGCAACAATGCATATATCATCGGCATAACAAATGACGGCTTCGTCAGGTAGTGTGGGAATATCAATTGTTAATTTGTGCATCAGAACATTGAACAGTGTGGGACTTAGCACTCCACCCTGGGGTGTACTCAACTCAAAGGGTGCACAATGTTTACATCTGAACTCCTTCCCCTTGAAAAAGACCGAGTCGGTTCAGTTACTCAGGTAACCCCTGAGTCATGTCAACAGTCTTCCCTTAACTCCAAAAGAGACTAGTTGTTCTAGGATTATTTCCCTGTTTGTTGTATCAAAAGTAGTACATTAAAAAACATTGGAGGAGGAATATTTTGTGATTCAAAGTCTACTCTTCAAGCAATCGAAAACGCCTGGAAGATCGACAGCAAGAACCTCATACTACCAATCATAACTGATCTAATCGCTTCACAGAGTAAAGGGTCTCTAATCTCCTTTGTATAGATACCTTCACACAAATATAACCCATCATAATGAGACAGACATTGCAGCCAAATTAGCGTGTAACAAAGATGAAGTTGAATTAGATCTAGGTATCCCCGTCTCTGCTGTCAAAACTATATTGGTCCAAACACTCAGGTCTGATAGAGAAAAAAATTACTGACTCCCAACGACCTGAAAGCACTAGTACAAAAAGCTATGATTTGTTCTGAAATCTATATCTATGGGCAGCACAAAACGTGGACCAGACTGTGCGACACAGTGGTTGCTAGGATCAGGTTGGGTTACCGTTACCTGTGGCAGGTGGCTACAGGCAACTAAAGACCTGTAGTGTCCTAAAGGTGTCAATGGTGAGCACTACACCGGCCTCTGCACAAGAGGTGGACCATGGTCTTACTCCATCAGTGTCCCAGCATCACACCCTTCACACCTCTTAGTGCAGGCAGCCTCCACCTTCACACCTCTTAGTGCAGGCAGCCTCCACCTTCACACCTCTTAGTGCAGGCAGCCTCCACCTTCACACCTCTTAGTGCAGGCAGCCTCCACCTTCACACCTCTTAGTACAGGCAGCCTCCACCTTCACACCTCTTAGTCTAAGCTGCCTCCAACAGCTTATACACCATCTGGCCATACATAAAGATACAGCAGGTGGCCATACATAAAGATACAGCAGGTGGCCATACATAAAGATACAGCAGGTGGCCATACATAAAGATACAGCAGGTGGCCATACAAAGATACAGCAGGTGGCCATACATAAAGATACAGCAGGTGGCCATACATAAAGATACAGCAGGTGGCCATACATAAAGATACAGCAGGTGGCCATACATAAAGATACAGCAGGTGGCCATACATAAAGATACAGCAGGTGGCCATACAAAGATACAGCAGGTGGCCATACATAAAGATACAGCAGGTGGCCATACAAAGATACAGCAGGTGGCCATACATAAAGATACAGCAGGTGGCCATACAAAGATACAGCAGGTGGCCATACATAAAGATACAGCAGGTGGCCATACATAAAGATACAGCAGGTGGCCATACAAAGATACAGCAGGTGGCCATACATAAAGATACAGCAGGTGGCCATACATAAAGATACAGCAGGTGGGCAGACGTACACACACACACCAAGGCTTCCCCTGCTCCCACCAGCAGAGCCGCCTACAGTCAGCATACAACACTGTCTTCACATTCCTCGGCCAATCAATACGTTTTTACGAGCGAGGGATAATTCAGTGTTTCCAAGGGCCAATCCCAAGCCTCGCACGAGCCGATAACAGGCCCACCAGGAGCCTGGTTCCCTTCCCTGTCTCTCTGCTCCTCCTCCTGTCTCCATGGTCTTCACTATATCTGCTTCACCGTCCCGTCTCCAGGCCTTCCCTGTCACGTTACCCCTCCTGTCTCCATGACCTTCTCCCCATATGACTCCGCCACCTCCGTCTCCTTGACATCCTGTCCGTCGTGAGCCGTCGACGACTCCTGGCAATTGTTTTCTCGCCAGGGTCAAGCTCTGGAATATAAAACTGGGCCTCAAAATGGATGCCTCTATCGGCTTCTCGGGCTGAGTGTTGATCGCATGGAGGAGATCTATCATCTATTGTCCCGGATTCTATTACGGGGAAGGGGACCAGTTCGTGATGCCTAGAATTGTTTGAGCATTATAAGGGTGGAAGAAACAATATCGGGTTTCTTCCATAGGCAATATTGTGCCTATGGTGCCTCTGCTCTTCACTGGTTCTATTCTGCATTTTCTTCCATATCGCTCACTCTAGTACGTTGTTAGTTTACTGTGTAGATTTGGGACCTGTCCCTCCAGTATTTTCAATGTGTATATTATTTGGTATCTCTCTCGACACCTTTCTAGTGAGTACATTTGGAGAGCTTTGTTATTATTTGATATCTGCCCAGCAGACTGGGTGCTGCCCAGTCGAAAACTTTATTAATATCTGCTTGTAGTTTTTCAGTGTCTTCAGTAGAGGGAATTTTCATGCTGATTTTTGTGTCATCTGCAAAGGATGATACGAAGCCGAGCATTGTATGTGAGTCTATATCTGACATGAGAATAAGGAAAAGCAGTGGTGCAAGGACTGTACCCTGAGGTACAGAGCTTTAACTGCGCTTGGACTCTTATTTTATATGGTTGACTGTTACTCTCTGTGTTCTGCTCCACAGAAAACTGAGTATCCAGCGTCCTACTTTTTCCGTTATTCCCACTAACCTCATTTTGTGAGCTATCACTCCATGGTCACATTTATCGAATACCTTTGCGAAGTCCGTGTATACCACATCTACATTCTGGTGTTCTTCTAATGCCTCAGTGACTTTGTCGTAGTGGTTCAGTAGCTGTGAGAGGCACGATCTTCCTGCTCTATATCCATGTTGGCCTGGGTTGTGGAGGTCATTGGTCTCCATGAAACTAGTGACCTGACTCCTGATCACTCTCTCAAGTACTTTTATTATGTGGGACGTTAGATCAAGTGGTCTGTAATGCTTTGCTCCCTCCCTTGTGTAGGGGTTATGTCTGCTGTCTTAAGCGCATCTGGTATCTTCCCTAATTTGGTTACATTAAAACACTATTATTCTAAAAAATGTGAAATATGAAACTCAAAAACTATTTGGCAGAAAACAATAGAATTGCATTTTACAGAAAATCTAGGCTTCAAACCTTTTCACAGAAAACGAGTTAAACATAGCCTTTTAATATTTTAAATCGTCGATATATAATATAATAAAGTTTTAACGAGAATATTCTGTTTAGGACAAAGGTTTACTTACTAGTTTACAAGTAGACTAGTATTGGAATATGCTTTCAGACCATTACAAATATCTAGATAACCATCGAGGTGGTCTGAGTGGGCTTTGTAGTCTCCATGTAATCACTTTACCCTCAGGCCGGGCTGAGCAGGCTTGTGGTGCAGGTGTGTCCCGTCCTGTACCCGTGACGGCCAGGGTGGTGCAGGTGTGTCCCGTCCTGTACCCGTGACGGCCAGGGTGGTGCAGGTGTGTCCCGTCCTGTACCCGTGACGGCCAGGGTGGTGCAGGTGTGTCCCGTCCTGTACCCGTGACGGCCAGGGTGGTGCAGGTGTGTCCCGTCCTGTACCCGTGACGGCCAGGGTGGTGCAGGTGTGTCCCGTCCTGTACCCGTGACGGCCAGGGTGGTGCAGGTGTGTCCCGTCCTGTACCCGTGACGGCCAGGGTGGTGCAGGTGTGTCCCGTCCTGTACCCGTGACGGCCAGGGTGGTGCAGGTGTGTCCCGTCCTGTACCCGTGACGGCCAGGGTGGTGCAGGTGTGTCCCGTCCTGTACCCGTGACGGCCAGGGTGGTGCAGGTGTGTCCCGTCCTGTACCCGTGACGGCCAGGGTTGGGCAGGTGTGTCCCGTCACGGGTCACATCACGGGTCACGTCACGGGTCACTGGTGACGAGGGGACTTAAGACCGGGAGATCAAAAACTAAATCCTTGAGATAAACAGCACCAGGAGGACTCGTCTGGTCCCATGTTATGAATTTTCGTAATTAAAATGTGTGACGTCACCCGGGGAGCCTGGCACTGCTGGAGGGTGAGGGAGCCTGGCACTGCTGGAGGGTGAGGGAGCCTGGCACTGCTGGAGGGTGTGGAGGGCCAGGGAGCCTGGCACTGCTGGAGGGTGTGGAGGGTGAGGGAGCCTGGCACTGCTGGAGGGTGTGGAGGGTGAGGGAGCCTGGCACTGCTGGAGGGGGTGTGGAGGGCCAGGGAGCCTGGCACTGCTGGAGGGGGTGTGGAGGGCCAGGGAGCCTGGCACTGCTGGAGGGTGTGGAGGGTGAGGGAGCCTGGCACTGCTGGAGGGGGTGTGGAGGGCCAGGGAGCCTGGCACAGCTGGAGGGTGTGGAGGGTGAGGGAGCCTGGCACTGCTGGAGGGGGTGTGGAGGGCCAGGGAGCCTGGCACTGCTGGAGGGTGTGGAGGGTGAGGGAGCCTGGCACTGCTGGAGGGGGTGTGGAGGGCCAGGGAGCCTGGCACTGCTGGAGGGTGTGGAGGGCGAGGGAGCCTGGCACTGCTGGAGGGGGTGTGGAGGGCCAGGGAGCCTGGCACTGCTGGGTGGGTGTGCAGGGTCAGAGAGCCTGGCACTGCTGGAGGGGGTGTGGAGGGCCAGGGAGCCTGGCACTGTTGGAGGGTGTGGAGGGTGAGGGAGCCTGGCACTGTTGGAGGGTGTGGAGGGTGAAGGAGCCTGGCACTGCTGGAGGGGGTGTGGAGGGCCAGGGAGCCTGGCACTGCTGGGTGGGTGTGCAGGGTCAGAGAGCCTGGCACTGCTGGAGGGTGTGGAGGGCCAGGGAGCCTGGCACTGCTGGAGGGTGTGGAGGGTGAGGGAGCCTGGCACTGCTGGAGGGGGTGTGGAGGGCCAGGGAGCCTGGCACTGCTGGAGGGTGTGGAGGGTGAGGGAGCCTGGCACTGCTGGAGGGGGTGTGGAGGGCCAGGGAGCCTGGCACTGCTGGAGGGTGTGGAGGGTGAGGGAGCCTGGCACTGCTGGAGGGGGTGTGGAGGGCCAGGGAGCCTGGCACTGCTGGGTGGGTGTGCAGGGTCAGAGAGCCTGGCACTGCTGGAGGGGGTGTGGAGGGCCAGGGAGCCTGGCACTGTTGGAGGGTGTGGAGGGTGAGGGAGCCTGGCACTGTTGGAGGGTGTGGAGGGTGAAGGAGCCTGGCACTGCTGGAGGGGGTGTGGAGGGCCAGGGAGCCTGGCACTGCTGGGTGGGTGTGCAGGGTCAGAGAGCCTGGCACTGCTGGAGGGTGTGGAGGGCCAGGGAGCCTGGCACTGCTGGAGGGTGTGGAGGGTGAGGGAGCCTGGCACTGCTGGAGGGGGTGTGGAGGGCCAGGGAGCCTGGCACTGCTGGAGGGTGTGGAGGGTGAGGGAGCCTGGCACTGCTGGAGGGGGTGTGGAGGGCCAGGGAGCCTGGCACTGCTGGAGGGTGTGGAGGGTGAGGGAGCCTGGCACTGCTGGAGGGGGTGTGGAGAGCCAGGGAGCCTGGCACTGCTGGAGGGTGTGGAGGGCCAGGGAGCCTGGCACTGTTGGAGGGTGTGGAGGGTGAGGGAGCCTGGCACTGTTGGAGGGTGTGGAGGGTGAAGGAGCCTGGCACTGCTGGAGGGGGTGTGGAGGGCCAGGGAGCCTGGCACTGCTGGGTGGGTGTGCAGGGTCAGAGAGTCTGGCACTGCTGGAGGGTGTGGAGGGCCAGGGAGCCTGGCACTGCTGGAGGGGGTGTGGAGGGCCAGGGAGCCTGGCACTGTTGGAGGGTGTGGAGGGTGAGGGAGCCTGGCACTGTTGGAGGGTGTGGAGGATGAAGGAGCCTGGCACTGCTGGTGGGTGTGGAGGGTGAGGGAGCAGCCCTCGGTAGCCCCGGGTCTGGAGCCAAGAGCAAGAGGAAGTTAGCGAGACATTTACGAGGTGGAGGAGCGAGACGAGGCAACCAGAGCCACATTACGAGGCCAGATAAAGTGTAAGGAGAGAGCTGCCCCGGTACCCGCCCGGAGACCCTCCCACACACACACACCACCACCACTACTACAACACGGGCCGGTAACACCCACCTTGTGGAGACACAACCTGCCACCCCCGCCCACCCCAGAGGGGGCAGATGACCCCCCGCCCACTCCAGAGGGGGGAGCGAGACCCCCTCTGGGGCTGGGGTTGTGGTGGTGAAAATGATTATGATAGAGAAGGTGACAGATCTAGCCTTGAGCCTTACACATATTATAAGAGGCGGCCGCTCCTTATCTCCACCACCACCACACCAGACCCATCACCACCACACCCTCCCCACCACCATCACACCACACCCATCACCACCACACCCTCCCCACCACCACCACACCAGACCCACCACCACCACACCCTCCCCACCACCACCACACCACACCCATCACCACCACACCAGACCCACCACCACCACACCAGACCCACCACCACCACACCAGACCCATCACCACCACACCAGACCCACCACCACCACACCAGACCCACCACCACCACACCCTCCCCACCACCACCACACCAGACCCACCACCACCACACCCTCCCCACCACCACCACACCAGACCCATCACCACCACACCCTCCCCACCACCACCACACCAGACCCATCACCACCACACCCTCCCCACCACCACCACACCCTCCCCACCACCACCACACCCTCCCCACCACCACCACACCCTCCCCACCACCACCACACCCTCCCCACCACCACCACACCAGACCCACCACCACCACACCAGACCCACCACCACCACACCAGACCCACCACCACCACACCCTCCCCACCACCACCACACCAGACCCACCACCACCACCACACCAGACCCACCACCACCACACCAGACCTATCACCACCACACCCTCCCCACCACCACCACACCCTCCCCACCACCACCACACCAGACCCACCACCACCACACCAGACCCACCACCACCACACCCTCCCCACCACCACCACACCAGACCCACCACCACCACACCAGACCCACCACCACCACACCAGACCCACCACCACCACACCAGACCCACCACCACCACACCAGACCCACCACCACCACACCAGACCCACCACCACCACACCAGACCCACCACCACCACACCAGACCCATCACCACCACACCAGACCCACCACCACCACACCAGACCTACCACCACCACACCCTTCCCTCCACCACCACACCCTCCCCATCACCACCACACCCTCCCATCACCAGTATACACATCTTCCCAGGGACCAAGAGCCATCACGGGCTGGAGACTAGAGGCTACCCTGGGGGGGGGGGGCTCTGGAGAGAGGCTCTCTCTCACTTCCCTCAACCTCCGTCCTCCAGAAGGAAGGGAAGGGAAGGGGGGGGGGGCGGTGACTCTCTGCCATAACAAGAGGTATGAAGGGGCACGAGGAGGTGAGGGGGTCTGGGCCCATCGCTGGTGTTGCCGCATCGATTACCAATGTGTAGAGGGCCACACACGTGAGCCACTGGTGTAGAGGGCCACACACGTGAGCCACTGGTGTAGAGGGCCACACACGTGAGCCACTGGTGTAGAGGGCCACACACGTGAGCCACTGGTGTAGAGGGCCACACACGTGAGCCACTGGTGTAGAGGGCCACACACGTGAGCCACTGGTGTAGAGGGCCACACACGTGAGCCACTGGTGTAGAGGGCCACACACGTGAGCCACTGGTGTAGAGGGCCACACACGTGAGCCACTGGTGTAGAGGGCCACACACGTGAGCCACTGGTGTAGAGGGCCACACACGTGAGCCACTGGTGTAGAGGGCCACACACGTGAGCCACTGGTGTAGAGGGCCACACACGTGAGCCACTGGTGTAGAGGGCCACACACGTGAGCCACTGGTGTAGAGGGCCACACACGTGAGCCACTGGTGTAGAGGGCCACACACGTGAGCCACTGGTGTAGAGGGCCACACACGTGAGCCACTGGTGTAGAGGGCCACACACGTGAGCCACTGGTGTAGAGGGCCACACACGTGAGCCACTGGTGTAGAGGGCCACACACGTGAGCCACTGGTGTAGAGGGCCACACACGTGAGCCACTGGTGTAGAGGGCCACACACGTGAGCCACTGGTGTAGAGGGCCACACACGTGAGCCACTGGTGTAGAGGGCCACACACGTGAGCCACTGGTGTAGAGGGCCACACACGTGAGCCACTGGTGTAGAGGGCCACACACGTGAGCCACTGGTGTAGAGGGCCACACACGTGAGCCACTGGTGTAGAGGGCCACACACGTGAGCCACTGGTGTAGAGGGCCACACACGTGAGCCACTGGTGTAGAGGGCCACACACGTGAGCCACTGGTGTAGAGGGCCACACACGTGAGCCACTGGTGTAGAGGGCCACACACGTGAGCCACTGGTGTAGAGGGCCACACACGTGAGCCACTGGTGTAGAGGGCCACACAATAAGAACGGAAGATAGGGGACAAGAGAGAGGGCCTCGAGTGCATCATCTTCGCCAACTGGTAGAGCCATCGGCACCCTCCACACCACCAACTACACCTGCTCTGCTCTACTCACCAGGACCCCACACACGTGGTCACCAGGACCACACACGTGGTCACCAGGACCACACACACGTGGTCACCAGGACCACACACACGTGGTCACCAGGACCACACACGTGGTCACCAGGACCACACACACGTGGTCACCAGGACCCCACACACGTGGTCACCAGGACCCCACACACGTGGTCACCAGGACCACACACACACACGCTGGTGAGTGAGTGTGGTCACCAGGACCACACACACGTGGTCACCAGGACCACACACACACACGCTGGTGAGTGAGTGTGGTCACCAGGGGCCAACAAAGGCCCAGTATTCCAACCCATCCATATAAACGACACACCGTACAACAAGTACAGTATTGGTCGAAGGTACAAAAACACCGTTGCAGTCATGTTTATGTCTGGCAGTGTTACTGTTGTACTGTGCACACCCAACAACACAACTGTGACACACCAGGGCCCAGTAGCTGCCATGCCTGCTGTGTTAGTAGGCCCAGCAGTGCTCGCACACCTCAGGTTGGTTACTCTTCCCACCTCGTCATTTGCTCCTACTCTTCTTGCTCGGCCATTTGGTCGACTTCAATAATACAAAACTTTTAGGGGTCCGACAGTTCATTTTTGTACGTTTGACCAAATAGATGGTGAAAGTGTCATCACGTTAGAAGGATGGGCTGTAGGGTTCACGTGTAGAAGCCTTCGTAACACAAGTTCCAATGTTATCTTCCAATTGTATGTTGCCCCGGCGAGGTCTCATTTGTACAAGTTTAGTGTACCCTTCTATATGATGCTTCTTAGTAAGGCCACCACACATATTACACAAGATAAATATAGGTAAACACCGGTTCTTAAATAGGATAAGGTAACCTCAAGGTTAAGGTAGGGAGGTAGAGCAGCATTTTCTGCGTATCTGACAATCTCACATACTACATACTCAGACCATAAACTCATTGAAGTGCGAACTAACATTAATAACGGTAGTTGGTCCAAGAGAACCAACAAGCGAGAAGGGGTATTCGGTCAATTATATTTCAACAATAAGAGGATTGACTGGGAGAAAATATATGTAGACCTTGCAACCATTCAATGGGAGACGGTCTTAAGCGACAAAACTCCCACACAGGGAATAGCTCAACTGACAGCTGAAGCTTACAAGGTAGCACGTGCCTGTGAGGAGGGGCAGAAAGAGGACCACTCTAGAAAGAGAACGCAGACCACTGTACAGGAGAAGGAAAAAATAACTGAAATGCTTAAGCAGACACGACTATCAAGACAGGAAAATAAACCTAAACAGGGAGATCCTAGAAATAGAGCACAAGCTGAACCGATCATACGAGTCTGAGGAAATGGAATTGGAACAGAAATCTATACAAGATAAGAAAAATACAAAATATTTTTCTCACATATGTAATATCATAATCCTCCACCAGTAATGTACCTTTATTTACAACTGAAGGTTCGTCCACAGAGGACAACAAAGAAATTAGTGAAATCCTAAAAGGCCAGCATGAGGCTGTTTAGCACACCAATAAACAACATGAAAGTTGAGGACCCAGACAACTTCTTTATGAATGACATCTAAACCCCAGATAATATAAGTGATATTAACACGAACTCAGAAGACTTTGACAGAGAAATTGACAACATGCCCATGCACTCAGCCCCTGGTGAGTGCATGGGCAATTCCGACTCATGGAATTAACTATTCATAAAGAAATGTAAAGTACCAGTAGTGCGAACGCTCAGTGTAATATGGAGAAAGAGCCTGGATACAGGGGAGATACCAGCTGCACTTAAATCACTAGATATGGCTACTCTTTACAAGGGAGTAGTAAGGCTTTGGCATAAAAATATTAGACCAGTTGCACTAACATCACACAAAATAAAAAACAAAATTATAAGTAACTAGGAATCAAATTCAAATTTCCAGTTTTCTGGAAAATAATGAGCTACACAATCCAGGACAAGATGGATTTAGAGCGGGAAGAACCTGTCTGTCACAGTTACTCAACCACTATGACAGTAACTAGTGTGGGTGTGTGTGGGTGGTGTACCCACCCAGTACAAGACGTGTACACTGGGTGGGTACACAGCCTGGGGGAGGTGCAGGAGAAGCACCCAGACGTGTACTGTAAGGGTACCAGGGGCAATGGGGGGGGGGGGGGAGCACCAAGCCAACACGGGTGACGGACCATTACCTGGGGCGGGCCGCCCGTCACCTCTCGCTCTCACTCACAACTGTCACAAAAATTTGTCTTTTTTTTGCGCGCCAAGAGCGACGTGGCCGGGCATGTCCCCGGCCCGCTGTAATTACTGTACCTCGCTGGCTCCTTCCTTCCTTCCTTCTCCCTCCCTTCCGACCTCACTTCCCCCCTTTCCATAGTATATCTTCCCTCTCCCTCCTTCCCTCCCCGTGTCACATTCTCGTTTCCTCCCTTCCTCACTTCCTCTTTTCCTCGTCTGACACTCTCTGGCCTCCTCTCCTCGTCCCTCCTCCTCCCTCTCTGTATTCCCTCTAAGTCAGAGATCTCACCTGCTCTGAAAGGGAAAGTGAGCACCGAGCAATACTCAAGACGGGACACCACCAGTGATTTAAATAGTATTATCATTGCTATAGGGTCTCTGGATTTCAACGTTCTCATAACACATCTTATCATTGTCCGGGCCGCCGCTATATTTGCTCGGTTATGTTCACTAAATGTCAGGTCGTCAGACATCGTAATTCCCAGATCTTTTACCTGTTGCTTTCCTTCTATGAGCAGGTCTGATTGTGTCCTATAATGTGTTGCGTTTAAATTCCTTAATTCCACCATACCTAAGTACCTGGAACTTGTCACCGTTAAACATCATGTTATTTTCAGTTCCCCAATCGAAGACTATTAATACCCGCCTGTAGTTCAGTGTCTTCTACAGAGGAAATGTTCATGTTGATTTTTGTATCATCTGCAAAGGATGACACGAAGTTGTGACTTGTATTTTTGTCCATATCAGAGATAAGAATGAGAAGTAGCAGCGGAGCAAGGACTGTGCCCTGGGGTACAGTGGAGCAAGGACTATGCCCTGGGGTACAGTGGAGCAAGGACTATGCCCTGGGGTACAGTGGAGCAAGGACTATGCCCTGGGGTACAGTGGAGCAAGGACTGTGCCCTGGGGTACAGTGGAGCAAGGACTATGCCCTGGGGTACAGTGAATCAAGGACTATGCCCAGGGGTACAGTGGAGCAAGGACTGTGCCCTGGGGTACAGAGCTTTTCACTGCACTTTTGCCTGATCTTATTTAATTTACCGTCACACTCTGCAGCCTGTTTGACAAAGTTGAAAATCCAACGCCCCATTTTACCAGTTATTCCTATTGATTTAATTTTGTGAGCTATCACTCCATGGTCACATGTGTCGAATACCTTTGCAAAGTCTGTGTATACAGCAGCTGCATTTTGCTTCTCTTCTAAAGCTTGTGTGATTTTGTCATAGTGGTTGAGTAACTGTGACAGACAGGATCTGTCCTGAGTTGTGTAGTTCATTATTTTCCAGAAAACTATAAATATGATTCCTAATCACTCTTTCAAAAACTTTTATGTGTGATGTTAGTGCAACTGGTCTATGATTTTTTTTGCCAAAGCTTTACTACCCCCTTGTGCAGCGGAGCTATATCTGCAGATTTAAGTGCTGCTGGTATCTATCTCCCCTGTATCCAGGCTCTTTCTCCATATTACACTGAGCATTCACGCTACTGGTACTTTACATTTCTTTATGAATATTGAATTCCCTGAATCAGGACCAGGGGCTGAGTGCATAGGCATGTTAATTTCTCTCAAAGTCTTCCGAGTTTGTGTTAATATCAGTTATATTATCAGCAACTTGGATGTCATTCATAAAGAAGCTGTCGGGATCTTCAACTTTCATGTTTATTGGTGTGCTAAACATGGCCTCGTACTGGCTTATAATTTCACAAATTTCTTTGTCGTCATCTGTGTACGAACTTACAACTTTACATCAGTTGTAATTAAAGAACAAATACTTTGAGTTTTTTTACTTTGATTTTTCATGTGAAAAAATATTTTGGATTTTTCTTTATCTCTTGTATAGCTTTCTGTTCCAATTCCATTTCCTCAGACTCATATGATCGCTTCAACGTCGGCTCTATTTCTTCCATCTCCCTGTTTAGGTTTATTTTCCTTTCTTGAGATAGTCATGTCTGTTTATGCATGTCCGGGATTTTTTCCTTCTCCTGTGGAGCCGGTCGGCCGAGCAGACAGCACGCTGGACTTGTGATCCTGTGGTCCCGGGTTCGATCCCGGGCGCCGGGGAGAAACAATGGGCATTGTTTCACCCTATGCCCCTGTCACCTAGCAGTAAAATAGGTACTTGGGTGTTAGTCAGCTGTCACGGGCTGCTTCCTGGGGGTGGATGCCTGGTCGAAGACCGGGCCGCGGGGACACTAAAGCCCCGAAATCATCACAAGATAACATCTCAAAACGATACAGTCGCCTGCGTTCTATTTGTAGAGTGGTCGTCTTTCTGCCCCTCCTCACAGGCACTACTACAGGCGGCGACTGTAGTAGACTGCACACTGAGGGCCAAGCACACACTCCTGGGTGTACACACTAAGGGCCAAGCACACACTCCTGGGTGTACACACTAAGGGCCAAGCACACACTCCTGGGTGTACACACTGAGGGCCAAGCACACACTCCTGGGTGTACACACTAAGGGCCAAGCACACACTCCTGGGTGTACACACTGAGGGCCAAGCACACACTCCTGGGTGTACACACTAAGGGCCAAGCACACACTCCTGGGTGTACACACTGAGGGCCAAGCACACACTCCTGGGTGTACACACTAAGGGCCAAGCACACACTCCTGGGTGTACACACTGAGGGCCAAGCACACACTCCTGGGTGTACACACTAAGGGCCAAGCACACACTCCTGGGTGTACACACTGAGGGCCAAGCACACACTCCTGGGTGTACACACTAAGGGCCAAGCACACACTCCTGGGTGTACACACTGAGGGCCAAGCACACACTCCTGGGTGTACACACTGAGGGCCAAGCACACACTCCTGGGTGTACACACTGAGGGCCAAGCACACGCTCCTGGGTGTACACACTGAGGGCCAAGCACACACTCCTGGGTGTACACACTGAGGGCCAAGCACACACTCCTGGGTGTACACACTGAGGGCCAAGCACACCCTCCTGGGTGTACACACTGAGGGCCAAGCACACGCTCCTGGGTGTACACACTGAGGGCCAAGCACACGCTCCTGGGTGTACACACTGAGGGCCAAGCACACACTCCTGGGTGTACACACTGAGGGCCAAGCACACGCTCCTGGGTGTACACACTGAGGGCCAAGCACACACTCCTGGGTGTACACACTGAGGGCCAAGCACACACTCCTGGGTGTACACACTGAGGGCCAAGCACACGCTCCTGGGTGTACACACTGAGGGCCAAGCACACACTCCTGGGTGTACACACTGAGGGCCAAGCACACGCTCCTGGGTGTACACACTGAGGGCCAAGCACACACTCCTGGGTGTACACACTGAGGGCCAAGCACACGCTCCTGGGTGTACACACAAATGCACGAAGAGAGATAAATGAGAACGTTTCTTCCTCTCTTTAAAGAGACTGGGGACCCCAGGAGTGTGGTCCCGGGTCCGGTGCTCGGGAATACTGGCTACTTCATTTTCAAAGTAACATGGGAGAGAGGCCTTGGTGGGTGGAGAGAGTTGGGAGAGAGGCCTCCTCTCACACGCTGTCACATCACTACACACCTACGGCCCGCCGCCGCCGCCTCTTAACACAAATACTAACCCACATATTTGATCTTTTTTTCCCTAGGTAACATTTTTTTCCTATTAATTTTGTCTTCCTGTTGGTACAACAATTTGGGTCAACATCTGGATTTACGGTTTTAAGTTTATTTTGCTTCTTGCGGTACATTTGTGTATATCTTTGTTTGATGTTAAAATGTCACATTTGTAGTCTATTTCTCCAACATGTTTATTGTGAATAGTGGTGTGTTTGTCAGTCACAAGGTGGCTTCCTGTCCCCGGGGCGTGTGTGGGGAGTGGGCAGGTGACCGGCCTCAACATGCACCCCGTCGTCCTATTACACACAACGTCACTTCTCGCACCTATGAGCGTTACGGACAAAAAATGACGTTAATAAAATTGTTCCGATAAGCTCTGAGATGCTGCTTCAGGTGTTAAGTCATCCCTTAACCTGCTTCCCCTAATGAGGTGCCGCTTATATTTTAACTATATCAAATATAAACACTTAAATTTGACTTAAAAATAATAGTCAGGTGTGTGAGTCAGGTGGGTGTGTCACCCCGCACACGTGTAGTGTTGTGAGGTAGGGATGAGGAAGGTGAGTCAGGTGTGTGTGTCACCCCGCACACGTGTAGTGTTGTGAGGCAGGGATGAGTCAGGTGAGTAAGGTGTGTGAGTGAGCCAGCACACACCTGGGTGGACTACACATCTTGACAACATTCCTGGTTGATGAGGGGTACTGTGGGCGCCCTCCCGTTACTCTCCTCCATCACCCGCCAAGCTCAGCCTCGGCTGCTGCTGCTGCTCCACCTGCCTCTCCTCTGGGGTGTTCCCTCCCTCATTACCCTCCCTCCCACTACGCTTATAACACGGCTCCATCACTCACCATGACACGGTACACCACGTGTGTGTCAGGGGGAGGGGGGGGGCTGGGAATGTGAGGGTCATGTAGACACGTCACAGACCGGAAACGTTCATGTGTGCGTCACCCTTACTGACTCACACCGCGCGCCACATTATATATATATATATATATATATATATATATATATATATATATATATATATATATATATATATGTGTGTGTGTGTGTGTGTGTGTGTGTGTGTGTGTGTGTGTGTGTGTGTGTGTGTGTGTGTGTGTGTGTGTGTGTGTGTGTGTGTGTGTGTGTGTGTGTGTGTGTGTGTGTGTGTGTGTGTGTGTGTGTGTGTGTGTGTGTGTGTGTGTGTGTGTGTGTGTGTGTGTGTGTGTGTGTGTGTGTGTGTGTGTGTGTGTGTGTGTGTGTGTGTGTGTGTGTGTGTGTGTGTGTGTGTGTGTGTGTGTGTGTGTGTGTGTGTGTGTATGCAACTTTGTAGAAGGCACGAAACAACAAGAGGGAAGATTACAGCGAAGGAATGTTTAAATATTAATTACCCCACACACAGGTAAACCTTATCACACACACACACACACACACACACACACACACACACACACACACGAGCCAAACTCAAACACTGGTAAAGGTCAAAGTTCCATTGACCTCCCCTGGGCCTTACATAACATATTAACATTATGGTGGCCATTTCACCAATAGTTGGCAGGCATGTGGTGGGGCTGTTGCCGTCATCGTGGAGAGTGCGTGAGGCGCCCCAGTAATTATGGTGTGTTCCTTTTTGTCTGTAGAGGCAACGTTGCTCTCGTCCTAACTTACATGTTCTCTTGCTGGTGTAGTAGAGTCTTGTACTCCAGGTGGGTGTACTCACCTGGGTGTGCTTGCGTGGGTTGAGCTCTGGCTCTTTGGTCCCGGCTCTCAACTGTCAATCAACTGGTATACAGATTCCTGAGCCTACTGGGCTCTATCACATCTACACTTGAAACTGTGTATGGAGTCAGCCTCCACCACATCACTGCCTAATGCATTCCATTTGTCAACTACTCTGACAATGAAAAAGTTCTTTCTAACATCCCTGTGGCTCATTTGGGTACTCAGTTTCCACCTGTGTCCCCTAAGTGTAGCAGGACTGTGGTGGCGATGGAGGAAATGGGCAGAGAACTTGACAAATGAAAGAGGAGTAAAGATGTTGGATAGATGTGAGAGAGAGAGAGAGAGAGAGAGAGAGAGAGAGAGAGAGAGAGAGAGAGAGAGAGAGAGAGAGAGAGAGAGAGAGAGAGAGAGAGAGAGAGAGAGAGAGAGAGAGAGAGAGAGAGAGAGAGAGAGAGAGAGAGAGAGAGAGAGAGAGAGAGAGAGAGAGAGAGAGAGAGAGAGAGAGAGAGAGAGAGAGAGAGAGAGAGAGAGAGAGAGAGAGAGAGAGAGAGAGAGAGAGAGAGAGAGAGAGAGAGAGAGAGAGAGAGAGAGAGAGAGAGAGAGAGAGAGAGAGAGAGAGAGAGAGAGAGAGAGAGAGAGAGAGAGAGAGAGAGAGAGAGAGAGAGAGAGAGAGAGAGAGAGAGAGAGAGAGAGAGAGAGAGAGAGAGAGAGAGAGAGAGAGAGAGAGAGAGAGAGAGAGAGAGAGAGAGAGAGAGAGAGAGAGAGAGAGAGAGAGAGAGAGAGAGAGAGAGAGAGAGAGAGAGAGAGAGAGAGAGAGAGAGAGAGAGAGAGAGAGAGAGAGAGAGAGAGAGAGAGAGAGAGGAGAGAGAGAGAGAGAGAGAGAGAGAGAGAGAGAGAGAGAGAGAGAGAGAGAGAGAGAGAGAGAGAGAGAGAGAGAGAGAGAGAGAGGGGGGGGGGGGGGGGGGGAGCAATGGGAATAAGAGGATTGAGGGAGGGAGTGAGAGAAAGAGGAAGCAGAAGACACAGATGACGGTAGGCCTCTAGGCAAGAGGCCCAGCAGGAAACCTCGCACAAATAGAAAAGATAGGAATAAAAGGCGGATGAATTGAGCGACAGAAGCAGGGAGATGGGTGGGAGGGGAGGGGAAAGGGCGGTCGACAGACGGGCAAGGAGGAGGCGGGGGGGGGGGGGGACACCACTATGCCACAAGGGCAACCCTGTAATTGAACCCCAGATTCACGAGACAAAGCAGGGTAAAAGCGAGAGCGGTAATTAACTTCCCGTCTGAGAAGGCACCAAGAGCAAAGACTGCTCCCAAGTACTGTCGACTGAGCCTTACAGACACAAGCACAGACAGACAGAATTTACGGCCAGTTGCCCCAAAGTATTGGAGAGGACAAGACGAACAGGCAATAGAGCAGACACCAACAGCTGGAGCAGCAGTGTGAACTACATTACTATGAAGAATGTTAGTTTGCTGAAAGGTGAGCGTTATGCCAAGAGGACGAAGGGTATTAGTGAGATTTTTGAGTTCAGATATGAATGTAAGACAGAGCACAGTGCTAATAGTGTTTTTGAAAATTTGTCTAAGCCAGTTTGGGATGAAATAATTATGCATGTCTCCCGCATACGCTCAAGATAATACAGGTTTAGGCATTTTAGTTTATCCCAGTAAGTTAGTTGATTTACAGAGTGGATTCTAGCAGTAAAAGATCTCCAAAAAGATTATTACTTAACCTATACCGTTGATAGGTTAAGTAATAATTGTACACAAGAAGCAATAAGATGCTTATCTTACCATACCAAGAAGGTTAGGTGAGGTCGGTGTTTTCTATGAAGCTTTTCAAGGTAAACTAAAATATTCACAATCAATTAGTATGTCACATATGCACTTATTAAATAAGCCAATATTGACTATAAGCAAGTGCGAGAACGGGTTGTCTTAGGTTAGAGTGCGACTCTCAAGTTGTTCCGCGATTCGTTTTCTTCGCCTATAGAGGGAACGACGTTCTCGTTCCAATCTGCATCTCTTCCTCCTTTTTTTTTCTTAGGGGTATGCGGTTTGAACATTTCTAGTGTAACTGAACTTATTTTTTCCAGGCACTGGTTCAGGTTTGCATTTTCTAGCTGTTCTTCCCAGTTTATTTCTGTGAGGTCTTGGTTGATTTGCTCCCAGTTAATCTGTTTATTATTGAAATTGAATTTGCTAAATCTTCCATGCCTGCCCACTCTGGGCGCCTCTTTTTTTTGGAAGTAAAGAGGAAGGAGAGGCATAGGTGAAGGGAAGTATAGAAGTGGGAAATACAGTGAGAGGTATGAAAGCAGGCGGGCTGTCCGCCTTGCTGACACGATGTGTGGGTGTTGGCAGCTAAGCTAAACTGGCTCCCTCTTGTCAGGGAGCTGTGAGTGTGAGAGAGGTTCTTCACACGTGTTTCACCATATATGGATGTCCATAGATGAATACTGTGTAGCATTCATATATACACACTCCGATGCTTACACACATGTTGTTCTGTTTAAGGCTCTTTATTTTATTATTATTATTTATCGAGTTGTTCATACATATTATTATTTATCGAGTTGTTCATACATATTATTATTTATCGAGTTGTCCTGCTCGAAATATTATTTATCGGGCGCCTCGTGCCGCTTGTTACCCCGCCATTACCTAGGAATGACCGACAAGGGTAACGAACTTTGCTCAGGAGCTGGTTGGTGTGAAGGTCCTGTGTGAGAGTTGGGGGGGGGGAGCAAGGAGGGGGAGAAGGAAGCAAGGAGGGGGGGGAGAAGGAAGCGAGGAGGGGGGGGGGGAAGAGGGTGGCGAGAAGCAGCGGGAGGGTCGAGGAGGCGCGAGAGAGAGGGGGTGGGGAAGAGGAGCAGAGAGAGGGGAGAGGAGCAGAGAGAGAGAGAGCTAGGGTAGAGGAGCAGAGAGAGAGAGAGCTAGGGTAGAGGAGCAGAGAGAGAGAGAGCTAGGGTAGAGGAGCAGAGAGAGAGAGAGCTAGGGTAGAGGAGCAGAACTAGGGGAGAGGAGCAGAACTAGGGTAGAGGAGCAGAGCTAGGGGAGAGGAGCAGAGAGAGCGAGCTAGGGGAGAGGAGCAGAGAGAGGGGAAGAGGAGGAGAGGGAGGGGAGAGGGCGGGGTGGACTTATCCTGGTGACGATCAATAGAGGACCCCCACCGGAGGAGTCAGGGGGCGTCCCTGCCCTGCTAACCTTGTGGCGGCTACCACACCTCCTCCACCACACTCCACCACACCCAGGCCAACCACTCTACCACCACACCCACGCCAACCACTCTACCACCACACCCACGCCAACCACTCCACCACCACAACCAGGCCAACCACTCCACCACCACCACACACATACCAACCACTCCACCACCACCACCACACACATACCAACCACTCCACCACCACCACACACATACCAACCACTCCACCACCACCACACACATACCAACCACTCCACCACCACCACACACATACCAACCACTCCTCCACCACCACACCCAGGCCAACCATTCCACCACCACCACACACACACCAACCACTCCACCACCACCACACACATACCAACCACTCCACCAACACCACCACACCCAGGCCAACCATTCCACCACCACCACACACATACCAACCACTCCACCACCACCACCACACCCAGGTCAACCACTCCACCACCATCACCACACTTGAGAGGTGCTGGGTCTTGGTGGGTCTTGGTGGGTTTCTGGTGTGCCCTCAGTCGTGGTGGGCGGCCGGCTTCTGCTCTGCCGGGGGGCACTAGATGACTTGTGTTTTAGCTGGGGGCAGTTTTGGTTTTGCTCCCCAGTGTTTTCTGTATGGGGGCGGGGCCGGTGCTTGTCCCCCTGAGGGACTCCCGCCCTATCATCTGCCTGTCTGCTTTTCTTCGCCGCGAGGCGTATTAGTTTCCAGCGATTGATGTCACTCGTTTCGCGATTAGGCTTGGCGTTTCACCCTAACCCTACATGGGTACGCCGGGGCGCAACCGATCCCACGATCGTCGTCGCCTCTTCAACACCACCACCACCTTTATTGGTGTTTATGGGATGCTAAACAGCCTCATGCTGGCCTTTTAGGATTTCACTAATTTGTTTGTCCTCCTCTGTGTACGAACCTTCAGTTCTAAGTAAGGGTCAAATACTGGTGGAGGTTTTTGATTTTGATTTCGCATGTGAAAAATTATTTGAAAATTTCTTTAGCTCTTATATAGCTTTCTGTTCCAATTTAATTTTCTCAGACTTTTATGATTAATTCAGTGTTTGCTCTATTTCTACATTGTTCAAACTTTGATTTCTTTTTCTTAGCGAAAGTCGTGCTTTCTGTGAATTTTCCTTCTCCTGTCTGCGTTCTCTTTCTAGAGCAGTGGTCTTTCTGCCCCTCCTCACAGGCACGTGCTTCAAGCAGACCTTGTAAGCTTCAGCTGTCAGTTGAGCTATTCCCTGTGTGGGAGTTTTGTCGCTTAAGACCGTCTCCCATTGAATGGTTGCAAGGTTTATATGTATTTTTTCCCAGTCGATCCTCTTATTGTTAAAATATAATTGATTAAATACCCCTTCTCGCTCGTTGGTTCGCTTGGACCAACTACCGTCATTAATGTTAGTTCGCACTTGAGTGACATTATGGTCTGAGTGTAGTATCTGAGATTGTAATGTCTCGGATTTTTCTTCATTGTTTGTTTTTGCTACAAGTTACATCGACAGGAAGGGAAACTACCCAAAGGACTTCAGAGGCAATCATAACGAGCGGGCCACTGTCCCACCGTGGAGGGCCACTGTCCCACCGTGGCGGGCCACTGTCCCACCGTGGAGGGCCACTGTCCCACCGTGGAGGGCCACTGTCCCACCGTGGAGGGCCACTGTCCCACCGTGGCGGGCCACTGTCCCACCGTGGAGGGCCACTGTCCCACCGTGGAGGGCCACTGTCCCACCGTGAAGGGCCACTACCACCCGTGTCAGGCGCCTGGCCTCCTCCCTCCCCGCTTACCGGAGGGCCATGGCCTAGTTGTCCCTGCAGAATTGGCCAATTATCCTATACTACATTGTGCTGCCTCATATGACTGTGTAGTACTGTCATTAGTGAAACTTGCTGCGGAAACTATAAATAGTGGGAGTGACCGTGACTAATATGTTAGTGAGGAACGCCTACATTACCCTGGGAGTGAGTGGAGGAGCTTCCTCACTACTAACGTGGTAAGTGAGGCAGGCAGTAGTGTCCAGGGACGACCTGTTCCGTCTCCAGGTGGCTGGGCTTACCGTGTGCCCCGGGCCCACTGCTGCTCTCCACCTCATCTATCAGGAAAACAAATGCAGGTCTGGAATACATCCGTCGGTCAGCTCAAGTAGCTTCACTGTCTCAGGAAAAACTACGTCGACTTTGCGTTGTGTGTTAGAGAGAGGTGAGACGGGGCAAGTGTTGACAGCAGGGACACCACCTGAGGCACGGCCAGGCTGCCTGCTTCACTACACGGCTCCTTCTTATACCACTTCCATACATCACATTCCACTCAATAAGTCACTATAAGCATCTGGCAACTGCCCCATTGAGGAGGTAGGTAGGTAGAGGTAGGTGTAGGGAGGGGTGTGTGCACGCACAACGCGAGGAAAACAGTGTTGGTGGGGAGTGTGTACACGGCAGGAAACAGTACTGCAGGTTCCCTGCCCCTGAACCTCCACCGTCACCCAATACTGGTTGGGACGTAACCAAACGCTCGCCCCCTCCACCCTTCAACACTCATCACGCCACAATGTTGACGGGTCTCTGGTGTGAACACAACCTGCACGTCTGACGGAGTCCCTGCCAACTACCAGCCAAGACAACACCCAGAGTATTTTTAACAGCACACGTCCTCAAAGTGAGACAAGTCGAGATATTTCTATCCTAGACAACCTGGCGCCAAGGCCAGGGTGAGGAGTGAGGCAGGACACCTCCGCATGCTCTCACCCTGTGTCACCCCGCCGGCCACCTCACTACCCACCTTCCGGGGATCAACAGCCCCGCGGCCCAATCCCACACCAGGCCTCCCTGTTGGTCGTGTGGTCAACCAGGCTGTTGGACGCGGCTGCTTGCAGCCTGACGAACGAGTCGCAGCCTGGTTGACTGTGTATTCTTTGGAGGTGTTTGTCGAGTTCCCTCTTGAACACTGTGAGGGTCCAGTGATAATTGGGAGCGTCCCTGGGGGAGGAACTGTTGTATACACCCTGGGGGGCAGCTGGTGCCCCCCAGGGTGTATACAACAAGGAGACGGGTGCCCCAGGGTGTGAACAACAAGGAGACGGGTGCCCCAGGGTGTGAACAACAAGGAGACGGGTGCCCCCCAGGGTGTGAACAACAAGGAGACGGGTGCCCCCCAGGGTGTGAACAACATGGAGACGGGTGCCCCCCAGGGTGTTAACAACAAGGAGACGGGTGCCCCAGGGTGTGAACAACAAGGAGACGGGTGCCCCAGGGTGTGAACAACAAGGAGACGGGTGCCCCAGGGTGTGAACAACAAGGAGACGGGTGCCCCCCAGGGTGTGAACAACAAGGAGACGGGTGCCCCAGGGTGTGAACAACAAGGAGACGGGTGCCCCCCAGGGTGTGAACAACAAGGAGACGGGTGCCCCCCAGGGTGTTAACAACAAGGAGACGGGTGCCCCAGGGTGTGAACAACAAGGAGACGGGTGCCCCAGGGTGTGAACAACAAGGAGACGGGTGCCCCAGGGTGTGAACAACAAGGAGACGGGTGCCCCAGGGTGTGAACAACAAGGAGACGGGTGCGCCCCAGGGTGTGAACAACAAGGAGACGGGTGCCCCCCAGGGTGTTAACAACAAGGAGACGGGTGCCCCAGGGTGTGAACAACAAGGAGACGGGTGCCCCAGGGTGTGAACAACAAGGAGACGGGTGCCCCAGGGTGGCTTGTACCCCCGGTGATAAAGATAGTTGGTGAGCAAGAGTGTGAAGACGCCGCCGTACTTCACTTTAGCATGGCACAAACCCCGCGGCCCTTGTCACTCCCCGGGTCACTAGGGGAATGAATCACACACCAGACTCCCTGGCTGTGGTGGTACTACACGGTTCCCGACAATAAATTGTAACTGAAAAAAGTTAGTGGTGCATGAACATTAGAGAGAGCCAGGCTCATGTATAGTGACCTTGACACACGGCCGTGTTCCCGGAGCACAGGTCGCCAGTAACACAAGAGCGCTCCTCCGCCACTCAACCTCATTTACATACCGCCGCTTTCAAGAAGAAAACTAACAATTATTAGGTCAAAAGTAACGCGAGATTGTAATTATACAGAAGTTAAGGAAACGCGGAGACACTCATTCTACCGCTGACGGGACTATGCTAGCTAACTACCCTGAGGAGTAACAATAGGTGGTTCCGAGGATCAATGGCCTCCACGTCCAGTTGCTAGCTACACATTGGCAGTCCCTCTTCCGGCCCCCCCCTGGGCACCCCTGGGCACCCGCTAGGCTAGTGCCTCAGCGCCCCCTGCCTCCCAGTGTCTGGGCTCTCCACGCCCCGTCTCCTATACTGCACCATATGTATAATTCTCCCCTCTAACACCTCCAGGGGGAGGCGACCTGAGGGGAAGCCAAGGTCGCTTAATTCCCCCCTCCCCCTCCTCCACGTCCTCCCCCCCCCCTTCTTGCTGAGGTGCATCCTCTTATCGTTAGAGGGAACTCCGGGGGGGGTGGGGCTGTTCTGGCAATATTTAATATTTCTGATGCTCGCTGGGAGGACGTTGAACAGCCGTGGACCTCTGATGTTTATACAGTGCTCTCTGATTGTGCCTATGGCACCTCTGCTCTTCACTGCTTCTATTCTGCATTTTCTTCCATATCGTTCACTCCAGTACGTTGTTATTTTACTGTGTAGATTTGGGACCTGGCCCTCCAGTATTTTCCAGGTGTATATTATTTGGTATTTCTCTCGTCTTCTTTCTATTGAGTACATTTGGAGCGCTTTGAGACAATCCCAATAATTTAGATGCTTTATCGCGTCTATGCGTGCCGTATATGTTCTCTGTATTCCCTCTATTTCAGCAATCTCTCCTGCTCTGAAGGGGGAAGTGAGTACTGAGCAGTACTCAAGACGGGACAACACAAGTGACTTGAAGAGTACAACCATTGTGATGGGATCCCTGGATTTGAAAGTTCACGTAATCCATCCTATCATTTTTCTGGCTGACGCAATATTTGCTTGGTTATGCTCCCTAAACGTTAGGTCGTCAGACATCATTATTCCCAAACCCTTTAGCGGCTGCTTTCCTACTAGAGACAGATTTGATTGTGTTTTGAACCTGTATTATGTTTAAGGTTCTTATTGTTACCGTACCTGAGTACCTGGAATTTATCACTGCTGAACATCATGTTATTTTTTGCTGCCCAGTCGAAAACTTTATTAACATCTGCTTGTAGTTTTTCAATGTCTTCAGCAGAGGGAATTTTCATGCTGATTTTTGTGTCATCTGCTAAGGATGATACGAAGGTGTGACTTGTATTTTTGTCTATATTCTATATGAGAACAAAGAAAATCACTGGTGCAAGGATTATTCCCTGAGGTACAGAGCTTTTAACTGTGCTTGGACTCGATTTTATATGGTTGACTGTTACTCTGTGTTCTGTTTGACAGAAAGTTGAGTATCCAGCGTCCTACTTTACCGATTTTCCCACTGATCTCATTTTGTGAACTATCACTCCATGGTCACATTTATCGAATGCCCTTGCGAAGTCCGTGTATACCATATCAGCATTCTGTTTTTCTTCTAATGCCTCAGAGACTTTGTCATAGTGGTCCAGTAGCTGTGAGAGGCATGATCTTCCCGCTTTAACTCCATGTTGGCCTGGATTGTGTAGATCATTGGTTTCCATGATTACCATGAAGAGTATACTTCATGGCCAAGTTAATTAACAGACTGGACGAGCGACGGCCATATCCATGCTAGACCACCAAGCAAACCAGCCCCAAGTGTCCAGACCAGCCTACAGCCACCATGTCCAAGTGTCCAGACCAGCCTACAGCCACCATGTCCAAGTGTCCAGACCAGCCTACAGCCACCATGTCCAAGTGTCCAGACCAGCCTACAGCCACCATGTCCAAGTGTCCAGACCAGCCTACAGCCACCATGTCCAAGTGTCCAACCCACAGACACCAGCCCCAAGTGTCCAGACCAGCCTACAGCCACCATGTCCAAGTGTCCAGACCAGCCTACAGCCACCATGTCCAAGTGTCCAACCCACAGACACCAGCCCCAAGTGTCCAGACCAGCCTACAGCCACCAGCATCACGTGTCCAGACCAGTGAGCGCTAATCCCTCAGGGGTTAAGGTCAGTAAAGGGGAGGGGAGCTCTCACCTTTGACCCACACATGCAACACCTGACACATATGACCTTTAACTGTTGACCCCTGCGCGGGTGTTAACCCCTGCACCTCCACCAAGTCACACGTCAATCAGTTAACTTGACACCATGAAACGTCGTCCCATGAGAGTCTATAAATACTGAGTGTGAGCTGTGAGTGTGTCCCTCCACCCCAGAGTGTGAGCTGTGAGTGTGTACCTCCACCCCAGAGTGTGAGCTGTGAGTGTGTACCTCCACCCCAGAGTGTGACCTGTGAGTGTGTACCTCCACCCCAGAGTGTGACCTGTGAGTGTGTACCTCCACCCCTGAGTGTGACCTGTGAGTGTGTACCTCCACCCCAGAGTGTGAGCTGTGAGTGTGTACCTCCACCCCAGAGTGTGACCTGTGAGTGTGTCCCTCCACCCCAGAGTGTGACCTGTGAGTGTGTACCTCCACCCCAGAGTGTGAGCTGTGAGTGTGTCCCTCCACCCCAGAGTGTGACCTGTGAGTGTGTACCTCCACCCCAGAGTGTGACCTGTGAGTGTGTACCTCCACCCCAGAGTGTGACCTGTGAGTGTGTGTACCTCCACACCAGAGTGTGACCTGTGAGTGTGTCCCTCCATACCAGAGTGTGACCTGTGAGTGTGTACCTCCACCCCTGAGTGTGACCTGTGAGTGTGTACCTCCACCCCCTGGTAGTGATAAATTTAAGTGATAAATTCCAGTACCTGGAATTTATGAGTTAAAGATGATGGGCGCCACACTGCTACACCCACAACACTACACCAGCACAACATGATGGGCGCCACACTGCTACACCCACAACACTACACCAGCACAACATGATGGGCGCCACACTGCTACACCCACAACACTACACCTGCACAACATGATGGGCGCCACACTGCTACACCCACAACACTACACCAGCACAACATGATGGGCGCCACACTGCTACACCCACAACACTACACCAGCACAACATGATGGGCGCCACACTGCTACACCCACAACACTACACCAGCACAACATGATGGGCGCCACACTGCTACACCCACAACACTACACCAACACAACATGATGGGCGCCACACTGCTACACCCACAACACTACACCAACACAACATGATGGGCGCCACACTGCTACACCCACAACACTACACCAGCACAACATGATGGGCGCCACACTGCTACACCCACAACACTACACCAGCACAACATGATGGGCGCCACACTGCTACACCCACAACACTACACCAGCACAACATGATGGGCGCCACACTGCTACACCCACAACACTACACCAACACAACATGATGGGCGCCACACTGCTACACCCACAACACTACACCTGCACAACATGATGGGCGCCACACTGCTACACCCACAACACTACACCAGCACAACATGATGGGCGCCACACTGCTACACCCACAACACTACACCAACACAACATGATGGGCGCCACACTGCTACACCCACAACACTACACCAACACAACATGATGGGCGCCACACTGCTACACCCACAACACTACACCTGCACAACATGATGGGCGCCACACTGCTACACCCACAACACTACACCAGCACACAAGTACACAAACCTTTCAAGTGTAAACAATAACGTCTCGCTCGGGGACATTACAAGAAGCACAGAGAGGAAAAAACAACAATATATGTCAAACTTGTCTTAATATACTCAAATGTCACCAGCTTATACAGTAGGAGAGGTTGGGGGAGGGGGCAGGAGGGGACAGGTTGGGGGAGGGAAGCCAGAGGGGACAGGTTGGGGGAGGGAGCAGGAGGGGACAGGTTGGGGGAGGGAGCAGGAGGGGACAGGATGGGGGAGGGAAGCAAGAGGGGACAGGATGGGGGAGGGAGCAGGAGGGGACAGGTTGGGGGAGGGAGCAGGAGGGGACAGGTTGGGGGAGGGAGCAGGAGGGGACAGGTTGGGGGAGGGAGCAGGAGGGGACAGGATGGGGGAGGGAAGCAAGAGGGGACAGGATGGGGGAGGGAGCAGGAGGGGACAGGTTGGGGGAGGGAAGCAAGAGGGGACAGGTTGGGGGAGGGAAGCAAGAGGGGACAGGTTGGGGAGGAAGCAAGAGGGGACAGGTTGGGGGAGGGAAGCAAGAGGGGACAGGTTGGGGGAGGAAGCAAGAGGGGACAGGTTGGGGGAGGGAAGCAAGAGGGGACAGGTTGGGGGAGGGAGCAGGAGGGGACAGGTTGGGGGAGGGAGCAGGAGGGGACAGGTTGGGGGAGGGAGCAGGAGGGGACAGGTTGGGGGAGGGAGCAGGAGGGGACAGGTTGGGGGAGGGAGCAGGAGGGGACAGGTTGGGGGAGGGGAGCAAGAGGGGACAGGTTGGGGGAGGGAGCAGGAGGGGACAGGTTGGGGGAGGGAAGCCAGAGGGGACAGGTTGGGGGAGGGAGCAGGAGGGGACAGGTTGGGGGAGGGAGCAGGAGGGGACAGGTTGGGGGAGGGAGCAGGAGGGGACAGGTTGGGGGAGGGAGCAGGAGGGGACAGGTTGGGGGAGGGAGCAGGAGGGGACAGGATGGGGGAGGGAAGCAAGAGGGGACAGGATGGGGGAGGGAGCAGGAGGGGACAGGTTGGGGAGGGAAGCAAGAGGGGACAGGTTGGGGAGGGAAGCAAGAGGGGACAGGTTGGGGGAGGAAGCAAGAGGGGACAGGTTGGGGGAGGGAAGCAAGAGGGGACAGGTTGGGGGAGGAAGCAAGAGGGGACAGGTTGGGGGAGGGAAGCAAGAGGGGACAGGTTGGGGGAGGGAGCAGGAGGGGACAGGTTGGGGGAGGGAGCAGGAGGGGACAGGTTGGGGGAGGGAGCAGGAGGGGACAGGTTGGGGGAGGGAGCAGGAGGGGACAGGTTGGGGGAGGGAGCAGGAGGGGACAGGTTGGGGGAGGGGAGCAAGAGGGGACAGGTTGGGGGAGGGAGCAGGAGGGGACAGGTTGGGGGAGGGGAGCAAGAGGGGACAGGTTGGGGGAGGAAGCAAGAGGGGACAGGTTGGGGGAGGGAAGCAAGAGGGGACAGGTTGGGGGAGGGAAGCAAGAGGGGACAGGTTGGGGGAGGGAAGCAAGAGGGGACAGGTTGGGGGAGGGAAGCAAGAGGGGACAGGTTGGGGGAGGGAGCAAGAGGGGACAGGTTGGGGAAGGGAAGCAAGAGGGGACAGGTTGGGGAAGGGAAGCAAGAGGGGACAGGTTGGGGGAGGGAAGCAAGAGGGGACAGGTTGGGGGAGGAAGCAAGAGGGGACAGGTTGGGGGAGGGAAGCAAGAGGGGACAGGTTGGGGGAGGGAAGCAAGAGGGGACAGGTTGGGGGAGGGAAGCAAGAGGGGACAGGTTGGGGGAGGGAAGCAAGAGGGGACAGGTTGGGGGAGGGAAGCAAGAGGTTATCTTGAGGTTATCTTGAGATGATTTCGGGGCTTAGTGTCCCCGCGGCCCGGTCCTCGACCAGGCCTCCACCCCCAGGAAGCAGCCCGTGACAGCTGGCTAACACCCAGGTACCTATTTTACTGCTAGGTAACAGGGGCATAGGGTGAAAGAAACTCTGCCCATTGTTTCTCGCCGGCGCCTGGGATCGAACCCAGGACCACAGGATCACAAGTCCAGTGTGCTGTCCGCTCGGCCGACCGGCTCCCAGGGAGGGGGACAGGTTGGGGGAGGGAAGCAAGAGGGGACAGGTTGGGGGAGGGGGCAAGAGGGGACAGGTTGGGGGAGGGAAGCAAGAGGGGATAGGTTGGGGAAGGGAAGCAAGAGGGGACAGGTTGGGGGAGGGAAGCAAGAGGGGACAGGTTGGGGGAGGGAGCAAGAGGGGACAGGTTGGGGGAGGGAGCAAGAGGGGACAGGTTGGGGAAGGGAAGCAAGAGGGGACAGGTTGGGGGAGGGAAGCAAGAGGGGACAGGTTGGGGGAGGGAGCAAGAGGGGACAGGTTGGGGGAGGGAGCAAGAGGGGACAGGTTGGGGGAGGGAAGCAAGAGGGGACAGGTTGGGGGAGGGAAGCAAGAGGGGACAGGTTGGGGGAGGAAGCAAGAGGGGACAGGTTGGGGGAGGGAAGCAAGAGGGGACAGGTTGGGGGAGGGAAGCAAGAGGGGACAGGTTGGGGGAGGGAAGCAAGAGGGGACAGGTTGGGGGAGGGAAGCAAGAGGGGACAGGTTGGGGGAGGGAAGCAAGAGGGGACAGGTTGGGGAAGGAAAGCAAGAGGGGACAGGTTGGGGGAGGGAAGCAAGAGGGGACAGGTTGGGGGAGGAAGCAAGAGAGGACAGGTTGGGGGAGGGAAGCAAGAGGGGACAGGTTGGGGGAGGGAACAAGAGGGGACAGGTTGGGGGAGGGAAGCAAGAGAGGACAGGTTGGGGGAGGGAAGCAAGAGGGGACAGGTTGGGGGAGGGAAGCAAGAGGGGACAGGTTGGGGGAGGGAAGCAAGAGGGGACAGGTTGGGGGAGGGAAGCAAGAGGGGACAGGTTGGGGGAGGAGCCAGAGTGTACTTACTGAGAGGCGCCGGTCACTGCCTGCCACAATTACCTGAAATATACGACAGAAACATTATTCTGGGCCGTCATACATCTTTACACTGGTGTAGCCAAGTGTGTTCGTCTGGTGTAGTACCAGCAGCCAGCCACAAATACAACAGGGGCTCCACCAGTCATACAGTAATACAACAGGGGGCTCCACCAGTCATACAGTAATACAACAGGGGCTCCACCAGTCATACAGTAATACAACAGGGGGCTCCACCAGTCATACAGTAATACAACAGGGGCTCCACCAGTCATACAGTAATACAACAGGGGCTCCACCAGTCATACAGTAATACAACAGGGGCTCCACCAGTCATACAGTAATACAACAGGGGCTCCACCAGTCATACAGTAATACAACAGGGGGCTCCACCAGTCATACAGTAACACAACAGGGGGCTCCACCAGTCATACAGTAATACAACAGGGGGCTCCACCAGTCATACAGTAATACAACAGGGGGCTCCACCAGTCATACAGTAATACAACAGGGGGCTCCACCAGTCATACAGTAATACAACAGGGGGCTCCACCAGTCATACAGCAATACAACAGGGGGCTCCACCAGTCATACAGTAACACAACAGGGGGCTCCACCAGTCATACAGTAATACAACAGGGGCTCCACCAGTCATACAGTAATACAACAGGGGCTCCAGCATAGTGCAGTAATACAACAGGGGCTCCACCAGTCATACAGTAACACAACAGGGGCTCCACCAGTCATACAGTAATACAACAGGGGGCTCCACCAGTCATACAGTAATACAACAGGGGCTCCACCAGTCATACAGTAATACAACAGGGGGCTCCACCAGTCATACAGTAATACAACAGGGGGCTCCACCAGTCATACAGTAATACAACAGGGAGCTCCAACATTGTGCAGTAATACAACAGGGGCTCCACCAGTCATACAGTAATACAACAGGGAGCTCCAGCATTGTGCAGTAATACAACAGGGGGCTCCAACATTGTGCAGTAATACAACAGGGGCTCCAGCATAGTGCAGTAATACAACAGGGGGCTCCAGCATAGTGCAGTAATACAACAGGGGCTCCAGCATAGTGCAGTAATACAACAGGGGCTCCACCAGTCATACAGTAATACAACAGGGGCTCCAGTATAGTGCAGTAATACAACAGGGGCTCCACCAGTCATACAGTAATACAACAGGGAGCTCCAACATAGTGCAGTAATACAACAGGGGCTCCAGTATAGTGCAGTAATACAACAGGGGCTCCAGCATAGTGCAGTAATACAACAGGGAGCTCCAACATAGTGCAGTAATACAACAGGGGCTCCAGCATAGTGCAGTAATACAACAGGGGCTCCAGCATAGTGCAGTAATACAACAGGGGCTCCACCAGTCATACAGTAATACAACAGGGGCTCCAGCATAGTGCAGTAATACAACAGGGGCTCCACCAGTCATACAGTAATACAACAGGGGCTCCAGCATAGTGCAGTAATACAACAGGGGGCTCCAACATAGTGCAGTAATACAACAGGGGGCTCCAACATAGTGCAGTAATACAACAGGGGGCTCCAACATAGTGCAGTAATACAACAGGGGCTCCAACATAGTGCAGTAATACAACAGGGGCTCCAACATTGTGCAGTAATACAACAGGGGCTCCAGCATAGTGCAGTAATACAACAGGGGCTCCAGCATAGTGCAGTAATACAACAGGGGCTCCAACATAGTGCAGTAATACAACAGGGGCTCCAGCATAGTGCAGTAATACAACAGGGAGCTCCAACATTGTGCAGTAATACAACAGGGGGCTCCAACATAGTGCAGTAATACAACAGGGGCTCCAACATAGTGCAGTAATACAACAGGGGGCTCCAGCATAGTGCAGTAATACAACAGGGGCTCCAGCATAGTGCAGTAATACAACAGGGGCTCCAGCATAGTGCAGTAATACAACAGGGGGCTCCAGCATAGTGCAGTAATACAACAGGGAGCTCCAGCATAGTGCAGTAATACAACAGGGGGCTCCAACATTGTGCAGTAATACAACAGGGGCTCCAACATAGTGCAGTAATACAACAGGGGGCTCCAGCATAGTGCAGTAATACAACAGGGGCTCCAGCATAGTGCAGTAATACAACAGGGGCTCCACCAGTCATACAGTAATACAACAGGGGCTCCAACATAGTGCAGTAATACAACAGGGGGCTCCAACATAGTGCAGTAATACAACAGGGGGCTCCAGCATAGTGCAGTAATACAACAGGGAGCTCCAACATTGTGCAGTAATACAACAGGGGCTCCACCAGTCATACAGTAATACAACAGGGGCTCCAACATAGTGCAGTAATACAACAGGGAGCTCCAACATAGTGCAGTAATACAACAGGGGGCTCCAGCATAGTGCAGTAATACAACAGGGAGCTCCAACATTGTGCAGTAATACAACAGGGGCTCCACCAGTCATACAGTAATACAACAGGGGCTCCACCAGTCATACAGTAATACAACAGGGGCTCCACCAGTCATACAGTAATACAACAGGGGGCTCCACCAGTCATACAGTAATACAACAGGGGGCTCCACCAGTCATACAGTAATACAACAGGGGCTCCACCAGTCATACAGTAATACAACAGGGGCTCCACCAGTCATACAGTAATACAACAGGGGCTCCAACATAGTGCAGTAATACAACAGGGAGCTCCAACATAGTGCAGTAATACAACAGGGGGCTCCAGCATAGTGCAGTAATACAACAGGGAGCTCCAACATTGTGCAGTAATACAACAGGGGGCTCCAGCATCGTGCAGTAATACAACAGGGGCTCCAGCATAGTGCAGTAATACAACAGGGGCTCCACCAGTCATACAGTAATACAACAGGGGGCTCCAGCATAGTGCAGTAATACAACAGGGGCTCCACCAGTCATACAGTAATACAACAGGGGCTCCAGCATAGTGCAGTAATACAACAGGGGCTCCAGCATAGTGCAGTAATACAACAGGGGGCTCCAACATAGTGCAGTAATACAACAGGGAGCTCCAACATTGTGCAGTAATACAACAGGGGGCTCCAGCATAGTGCAGTAATACAACAGGGGCTCCAGCATAGTGCAGTAATACAACAGGGGCTCCAGCATAGTGCAGTAATACAACAGGGGCTCCAGCATAGTGCAGTAATACAACAGGGGCTCCAGCATAGTGCAGTAATACAACAGGGGCTCCACCAGTCATACAGTAATACAACAGGGGCTCCAGCATAGTGCAGTAATACAACAGGGGCTCCAGCATAGTGCAGTAATACAACAGGGGCTCCACCAGTCATACAGTAATACAACAGGGGCTCCAGCATAGTGCAGTAATACAACAGGGGCTCCACCAGTCATACAGTAATACAACAGGGGCTCCAGCATAGTGCAGTAATACAACAGGGGCTCCAGCATAGTGCAGTAATACAACAGGGGCTCCAGCATAGTGCAGTAATACAACAGGGGGCTCCAACATAGTGCAGTAATACAACAGGGGGCTCCAGCATAGTGCAGTAATACAACAGGGGGCTCCAGCATAGTGCAGTAATACAACAGGGGCTCCAGCATAGTGCAGTAATACAACAGGGAGCTCCAACATAGTGCAGTAATACAACAGGGAGCTCCAACATAGTGCAGTAATACAACAGGGAGCTCCAACATAGTGCAGTAATACAACAGGGGGCTCCAGCATAGTGCAGTAATACAACAGGGGCTCCAACATAGTGCAGTAATACAACAGGGGGCTCCAACATAGTGCAGTAATACAACAGGGGCTCCAGCATAGTGCAGTAATACAACAGGGGCTCCAACATAGTGCAGTAATACAACAGGGGGCTCCAACATAGTGCAGTAATACAACAGGGGCTCCAACATTGTGCAGTAATACAACAGGGGCTCCACCAGTCATACAGTAATACAACAGGGGCTCCAACATAGTGCAGTAATACAACAGGGGGCTCCAGCATAGTGCAGTAATACAACAGGGAGCTCCAACATTGTGCAGTAATACAACAGGGGCTCCACCAGTCATACAGTAATACAACAGGGGGCTCCAACATAGTGCAGTAATACAACAGGGGGCTCCAGCATAGTGCAGTAATACAACAGGGAGCTCCAACATTGTGCAGTAATACAACAGGGGCTCCACCAGTCATACAGTAATACAACAGGGGCTCCAACATAGTGCAGTAATACAACAGGGGGCTCCAGCATAGTGCAGTAATACAACAGGGGCTCCAGCATAGTGCAGTAATTACAACAGGGGCTCCAGCATAGTGCAGTAATACAACAGGGGCTCCAGCATAGTGCAGTAATACAACAGGGGCTCCAGCATAGTGCAGTAATACAACAGGGGGCTCCAGCATAGTGCAGTAATACAACAGGGGCTCCACCAGTCATACAGTAATACAACAGGGGCTCCAGCATAGTGCAGTAATACAACAGGGGCTCCAGCATAGTGCAGTAATACAACAGGGGCTCCAACATAGTGCAGTAATACAACAGGGGGCTCCAGCATAGTGCAGTAATACAACAGGGAGCTCCACCAGTCATACAGTAATACAACAGGGGCTCCAGCATAGTGCAGTAATACAACAGGGGGCTCCACCAGTCATACAGTAATACAACAGGGGGCTCCACCAGTCATACAGTAATACAACAGGGGCTCCACCAGTCATACAGTAATACAACAGGGGCTCCAGCATAGTGCAGTAATACAACAGGGGGCTCCAACATAGTGCAGTAATACAACAGGGAGCTCCAACATAGTGCAGTAATACAACAGGGGCTCCAGCATAGTGCAGTAATACAACAGGGGCTCCAACATAGTGCAGTAATACAACAGGGGGCTCCAGCATAGTGCAGTAATACAACAGGGGCTCCAGCATAGTGCAGTAATACAACAGGGGCTCCAACATAGTGCAGTAATACAACAGGGGCTCCAGCATAGTGCAGTAATACAACAGGGGCTCCAGCATAGTGCAGTAATACAACAGGGGCTCCACCAGTCATACAGTAATACAACAGGGGCTCCACCAGTCATACAGTAATACAACAGGGGGCTCCAACATAGTGCAGTAATACAACAGGGGCTCCAGCATAGTGCAGTAATACAACAGGGGCTCCACCAGTCATACAGTAATACAACAGGGGCTCCACCAGTCATACAGTAATACAACAGGGGCTCCAACATAGTGCAGTAATACAACAGGGGCTCCAGCATAGTGCAGTAATACAACAGGGGCTCCAGCATAGTGCAGTAATACAACAGGGGGCTCCAGCATAGTGCAGTAATACAACAGGGGCTCCAACATAGTGCAGTAATACAACAGGGGGCTCCAGCATAGTGCAGTAATACAACAGGGGCTCCAGCATAGTGCAGTAATACAACAGGGGCTCCAGCATAGTGCAGTAATACAACAGGGGCTCCACCAGTCATACAGTAATACAACAGGGGCTCCACCAGTCATACAGTAATACAACAGGGGCTCCAGCATAGTGCAGTAATACAAACAGGGGCTCCAGCATAGTGCAGTAATACAACAGGGGGCTCCACCAGTCATAACAGTAATACAACAGGGGCTCCACCAGTCATACAGTAATACAACAGGGGCTCCAACATAGTGCAGTAATACAACAGGGAGCTCCAACATAGTGCAGTAATACAACAGGGGGCTCCAGCATAGTGCAGTAATACAACAGGGAGCTCCAACATTGTGCAGTAATACAACAGGGGCTCCACCAGTCATACAGTAATACAACAGGGGCTCCACCAGTCATACAGTAATACAACAGGGGCTCCACCAGTCATACAGTAATACAACAGGGGGCTCCACCAGTCATACAGTAATACAACAGGGGGCTCCACCAGTCATACAGTAATACAACAGGGGCTCCACCAGTCATACAGTAATACAACAGGGGCTCCATTAGTCATACAGTAATACAACAGGGGCTCCAACATAGTGCAGTAATACAACAGGGAGCTCCAACATAGTGCAGTAATACAACAGGGGGCTCCAGCATAGTGCAGTAATACAACAGGGAGCTCCAACATTGTGCAGTAATACAACAGGGGGCTCCAGCATAGTGCAGTAATACAACAGGGGCTCCAGCATAGTGCAGTAATACAACAGGGGCTCCACCAGTCATACAGTAATACAACAGGGGGCTCCAGCATAGTGCAGTAATACAACAGGGGCTCCACCAGTCATACAGTAATACAACAGGGGCTCCAGCATAGTGCAGTAATACAACAGGGGCTCCAGCATAGTGCAGTAATACAACAGGGGGCTCCAACATAGTGCAGTAATACAACAGGGAGCTCCAACATTGTGCAGTAATACAACAGGGGCTCCAGCATAGTGCAGTAATACAACAGGGGCTCCAGCATAGTGCAGTAATACAACAGGGGCTCCAGCATAGTGCAGTAATACAACAGGGGCTCCAGCATAGTGCAGTAATACAACAGGGGCTCCAGCATAGTGCAGTAATACAACAGGGGCTCCACCAGTCATACAGTAATACAACAGGGGCTCCAGCATAGTGCAGTAATACAACAGGGGCTCCAGCATAGTGCAGTAATACAACAGGGGCTCCACCAGTCATACAGTAATACAACAGGGGGCTCCAGCATAGTGCAGTAATACAACAGGGGCTCCACCAGTCATACAGTAATACAACAGGGGCTCCAGCATAGTGCAGTAATACAACAGGGGCTCCAGCATAGTGCAGTAATACAACAGGGGCTCCAGCATAGTGCAGTAATACAACAGGGGGCTCCAACATAGTGCAGTAATACAACAGGGGCTCCAGCATAGTGCAGTAATACAACAGGGGGCTCCAGCATAGTGCAGTAATACAACAGGGGCTCCAGCATAGTGCAGTAATACAACAGGGAGCTCCAACATAGTGCAGTAATACAACAGGGAGCTCCAACATAGTGCAGTAATACAACAGGGAGCTCCAACATAGTGCAGTAATACAACAGGGGGCTCCAGCATAGTGCAGTAATACAACAGGGGCTCCAACATAGTGCAGTAATACAACAGGGGGCTCCAACATAGTGCAGTAATACAACAGGGGCTCCAGCATAGTGCAGTAATACAACAGGGGCTCCAACATAGTGCAGTAATACAACAGGGGGCTCCAACATAGTGCAGTAATACAACAGGGGCTCCAACATTGTGCAGTAATACAACAGGGGCTCCACCAGTCATACAGTAATACAACAGGGGCTCCAACATAGTGCAGTAATACAACAGGGGGCTCCAGCATAGTGCAGTAATACAACAGGGAGCTCCAACATTGTGCAGTAATACAACAGGGGCTCCACCAGTCATACAGTAATACAACAGGGGGCTCCAACATAGTGCAGTAATACAACAGGGGGCTCCAGCATAGTGCAGTAATACAACAGGGAGCTCCAACATTGTGCAGTAATACAACAGGGGCTCCACCAGTCATACAGTAATACAACAGGGGCTCCAACATAGTGCAGTAATACAACAGGGGGCTCCAGCATAGTGCAGTAATACAACAGGGGCTCCAGCATAGTGCAGTAATACAACAGGGGCTCCAGCATAGTGCAGTAATACAACAGGGGCTCCAGCATAGTGCAGTAATACAACAGGGGCTCCAGCATAGTGCAGTAATACAACAGGGGGCTCCAGCATAGTGCAGTAATACAACAGGGGCTCCACCAGTCATACAGTAATACAACAGGGGCTCCAGCATAGTGCAGTAATACAACAGGGGCTCCAGCATAGTGCAGTAATACAACAGGGGCTCCAACATAGTGCAGTAATACAACAGGGGGCTCCAGCATAGTGCAGTAATACAACAGGGAGCTCCACCAGTCATACAGTAATACAACAGGGGCTCCAGCATAGTGCAGTAATACAACAGGGGGCTCCACCAGTCATACAGTAATACAACAGGGGGCTCCACCAGTCATACAGTAATACAACAGGGGCTCCACCAGTCATACAGTAATACAACAGGGGCTCCAGCATAGTGCAGTAATACAACAGGGGGCTCCAACATAGTGCAGTAATACAACAGGGAGCTCCAACATAGTGCAGTAATACAACAGGGGCTCCAGCATAGTGCAGTAATACAACAGGGGCTCCAACATAGTGCAGTAATACAACAGGGGGCTCCAGCATAGTGCAGTAATACAACAGGGGCTCCAGCATAGTGCAGTAATACAACAGGGGCTCCAACATAGTGCAGTAATACAACAGGGGCTCCAGCATAGTGCAGTAATACAACAGGGGCTCCAGCATAGTGCAGTAATACAACAGGGGCTCCACCAGTCATACAGTAATACAACAGGGGCTCCACCAGTCATACAGTAATACAACAGGGGGCTCCAACATAGTGCAGTAATACAACAGGGGCTCCAGCATAGTGCAGTAATACAACAGGGGCTCCACCAGTCATACAGTAATACAACAGGGGCTCCACCAGTCATACAGTAATACAACAGGGGCTCCAACATAGTGCAGTAATACAACAGGGGCTCCAGCATAGTGCAGTAATACAACAGGGGCTCCAGCATAGTGCAGTAATACAACAGGGGCTCCAGCATAGTGCAGTAATACAACAGGGGGCTCCAGCATAGTGCAGTAATACAACAGGGGCTCCAACATAGTGCAGTAATACAACAGGGGGCTCCAGCATAGTGCAGTAATACAACAGGGGCTCCAGCATAGTGCAGTAATACAACAGGGGCTCCAGCATAGTGCAGTAATACAACAGGGGCTCCACCAGTCATACAGTAATACAACAGGGGCTCCACCAGTCATACAGTAATACAACAGGGGCTCCAGCATAGTGCAGTAATACAACAGGGGCTCCAGCATAGTGCAGTAATACAACAGGGGGCTCCACCAGTCATACAGTAATACAACAGGGGCTCCAGCATAGTGCAGTAATACAACAGGGGCTCCAGCATAGTGCAGTAATACAACAGGGGCTCCAGCATAGTGCAGTAATACAACAGGGGCTCCACCAGTCATACAGTAATACAACAGGGGCTCCACCAGTCATACAGTAATACAACAGGGGCTCCACCAGTCATACAGTAATACAACAGGGGCTCCAGCATAGTGCAGTAATACAACAGGGGCTCCAGCATAGTGCAGTAATACAACAGGGGCTCCACCAGTCATACAGTAATACAACAGGGGCTCCACCAGTCATACAGTAATACAACAGGGGCTCCAGCATAGTGCAGTAATACAACAGGGGGCTCCACCAGTCATACAGTAATACAACAGGGGCTCCAGCATAGTGCAGTAATACAACAGGGGGCTCCACCAGTCATACAGTAATACAACAGGGGCTCCACCAGTCATACAGTAATACAACAGGGGGCTCCACCAGTCATACAGTAATACAACAGGGGCTCCACCAGTCATACAGTAATACAACAGGGGCTCCACCAGTCATACAGTAATACAACAGGGGGCTCCAGCATAGTGCAGTAATACAACAGGGGGCTCCAACATAGTGCAGTAATACAACAGGGGCTCCAGCATAGTGCAGTAATACAACAGGGGCTCCACCAGTCATACAGTAATACAACAGGGGGCTCCACCAGTCATACAGTAATACAACAGGGGCTCCACCAGTCATACAGTAATACAACCGGGGCTCCACCAGTCATACAATAATACAACAGGGGCTCCAGCATAGTGCAGTAATACAACAGGGGGCTCCAGCATAGTGCAGTAATACAACAGGGGCTCCAGCATAGTGCAGTAATACAACAGGGAGCTCCAGCATAGTGCAGTAATACAACAGGGAGCTCCAGCATAGTGCAGTAATACAACAGGGGCTCCAACATTGTGCAGTAATACAACAGGGGCTCCACCAGTCATACAGTAATACAACAGGGGCTCCAGCATAGTGCAGTAATACAACAGGGGCTCCAACATAGTGCAGTAATACAACAGGGGCTCCAACATTGTGCAGTAATACAACAGGGGCTCCACCAGTCATACAGTAATACAACAGGGGGCTCCAACATAGTGCAGTAATACAACAGGGGCTCCAACATAGTGCAGTAATACAACAGGGGCTCCAACATAGTGCAGTAATACAACAGGGGCTCCAACATAGTGCAGTAATACAACAGGGAGCTCCAACATAGTGCAGTAATACAACAGGGGCTCCAACATAGTGCAGTAATACAACAGGGAGCTCCAGCATAGTGCAGTAATACAACAGGGGCTCCAACATAGTGCAGTAATACAACAGGGGGCTCCACCAGTCATACAGTAATACAACAGGGGCTCCACCAGTCATACAGTAATACAACAGGGGGCTCCAACATAGTGCAGTAATACAACAGGGGCTCCAACATAGTGCAGTAATACAACAGGGAGCTCCAACATAGTGCAGTAATACAACAGGGAGCTCCAGCATAGTGCAGTAATACAACAGGGGCTCCACCAGTCATACAGTAATACAACAGGGGCTCCACCAGTCATACAGTAATACAACAGGGGGCTCCACCAGTCATACAGTAATACAACAGGGGCTCCACCAGTCATACAGTAATACAACAGGGGGCTCCACCAGTCATACAGTAATACAACAGGGGGCTCCACCAGTCATACAGTAATACAACAGGGGGCTCCACCAGTCATACAGTAATACAACAGGGGCTCCACCAGTCATACAGTAATACAACAGGGGGCTCCACCAGTCATACAGTAATACAACAGGGGGCTCCACCAGTCATACAGTAATACAACAGGGGCTCCACCAGTCATACAGTAATACAACAGGGGCTCCACCAGTCATACAGTAATACAACAGGGGGCTCCACCAGTCATACAGTAATACAACAGGGGGCTCCACCAGTCATACAGTAATACAACAGGGGGCTCCACCAGTCATACAGTAACACAACAGGGGCTCCACCAGTCATACAGTAATACAACAGGGGCTCCACCAGTCATACAGTAATACAACAGGGGGCTCCACCAGTCATACAGTAATACAACAGGGGGCTCCACCAGTCATACAGTAATACAACAGGGGCTCCACCAGTCATACAGTAATACAACAGGGGGCTCCACCAGTCATACAGTAATACAACAGGGGGCTCCACCAGTCATACAGTAATACAACAGGGGGCTCCACCAGTCATACAGTAATACAACAGGGGCTCCACCAGTCATACAGTAATACAACAGGGGCTCCACCAGTCATACAGTAATACAACAGGGGGCTCCACCAGTCATACAGTAATACAACAGGGGGCTCCACCAGTCATACAGTAATACAACAGGGGCTCCACCAGTCATACAGTAATACAACAGGGGGCTCCACCAGTCATACAGTAATACAACAGGGGGCTCCACCAGTCATACAGTAATACAACAGGGGGCTCCAGCATAGTGCAGTAATACAACAGGGGCTCCAACATAGTGCAGTAATACAACAGGGAGCTCCAGCATAGTGCAGTAATACAACAGGGGCTCCAGCATAGTGCAGTAATACAACAGGGAGCTCCAGCATAGTGCAGTAATACAACAGGGGGCTCCAGCATAGTGCAGTAATACAACAGGGAGCTCCAGCATAGTGCAGTAATACAACAGGGGCTCCAGCATAGTGCAGTAATACAACAGGGAGCTCCAACATAGTGCAGTAATACAACAGGGAGCTCCAACATAGTGCAGTAATACAACAGGGGGCTCCAGCATAGTGCAGTAATACAACAGGGGGCTCCAACATAGTGCAGTAATACAACAGGGGCTCCAGCATAGTGCAGTAATACAACAGGGGCTCCAGCATAGTGCAGTAATACAACAGGGGCTCCAGCATAGTGCAGTAATACAACAGGGGGCTCCAGCATAGTGCAATAATACAACAGGGGGCTCCAGTCACTCAAAAATAGAACAGGAGGTGGAGTCAAGTATCAATACAAGAGGAGCTTTAATTATTACTGGAGAGGAAGAGAGCGCCAACTTTAGCGAAGGAGCCCCTGGGAACGTGAAGAGGCAGAGCGGACGGCTTTAGTGTGACCTCGTCTCTAGCGAGCACACAACACTCCACCTTATACAACACAACTGGTTTTTATTATTATTAGTTTCAGCCACAGACGTGGCCACACATTTACAATGCTAACCAGCATATATACATTTTCTTCTGTCCTCCATGGACAGGGTTAGAGATCTGTTAAAAATATAGTTCAGGGATTTATTGAAGAATTACCCCAAGTGTATAGCCATGTATCTTAACATCAGTGGCGACACATACGGCATTAGTACCTGGAGTCCATACCTAGTGGCGTCTCTCTCCCCTAGACTGGGCTCAGGATTGTTTTCAGATAACTCGATCTAAAACACTGTTCCTTCAAGCGGCCCGCAGGCCAACATATTCCAAATTAAAATATTCTTAGAAGGTTGAGTTTTGGGAATATGAGGAATGTGGTGTGTGGTGGCAGGAGGAGGAGGTGGTGAGGGGTGAGGCTTCTAATGTAATCCCCATCAGGCACTTATCTCATTGATTTTATCATCAGGCCGGCCGCCCCTCGCCCACCCTCACTCTACCTCCGCCCATATCACACCAACTGAACCACTTTATGACGCTAATATATTTGACAAGTATAGGGTGAAGCTCCCTTCAGAGGTCATCGCTGAGGTCATATTCCTCTGAACACCGTGAGAGGTCCGCCAGTGTACCTCTTCTCGTGAGAGGCATAGTTAGCTGAACTCTGACAAGCTGTTGAACGGGGAGCTTGATGAACACCTCCAAAGGATACCTGTTCAACGGGGCTGTAGATCATACGTCATACTGCGAGCAGCGGTACCTAACAGCTTGCTTGAGCAGCCCACCTGCCAGGAGGGACTTGACACACATGTCCAATATTGTTCAGGAAGGTGTTCCATTATTGTGTGTCAATTAAGACCGGTAGTGAACCTTCACAGTAACAACCTCGGTAGACTTTCACGCCTTCCCAGTAGTGATGTCACCTTGTGTCTACCTTAAGGTGTAGAGTGACAGCCATCACCCTCCCCTCCCCCCCCCGTAAGTCCCCGGGTACCATCCCCTCCTCCCCGCCCATCTCGCCCCCACCACGCCCAACTCCACCTAAGGAAATGCACCAGCCCCCCCCCCCCGCCCCGGCCCCCAGCCTGCACCAGCCAGCCAGCCCGCCCCGCCCCGCGCCGCGCCAGCCCCCAGCCCGCCCCGCCCCGCCCCGCCCCGCGAAAGCCCCAGCCCGCCATGCCCCGCGCCAGCCTCCAGCCCGCGCCAGCCTGCAAGCCCCCACCATTACCCACACTGGTGGCTAGGTCTTCCATTACTAATAAACACAACTAAGCCCCGTCTCCTGCCTCTCACCTCCCGCGCCTCACCCTCCCTCCCTCCCTCCCGTCAACACCCCTCACCTTCTCCACCCACCCCCTTCTGCCTTCCTCCCCCCCCCCCTCCCTCCTCGTGCCTCGCTGGTTACACTCGTGTGCTCGTCTGTGGCGTCACTGGCTATCACTTCCACGTTACTGTGAAGCGCTGATCGACACTGAATACTGTTCCATCTCTCACTCTCTCTCTCTCTCTCTGGAACACAGAGAGACGTATGAGTCACAGCCTGGTTGATCAGGTATCCTTTGGAGGTGCTTATCCAGTTCTCTCTTGAACACTGTGAGGGGTCGGCCAGTTACGCCCCTTATGTGTAGTGGAAGCGTGTTGAACAATCTCGGGCCTCTGATGTTGGTAGTTCTCTCTCAGAGTACCTGTTGCACCTCTGCTCTTCAACGGGGGTATTCTGCACATCCTGCCATGTGGTGTGCGATGGTGGTGTGGGGTAGTGGTGGTGGTAGTGTGAGGTACTGGTGGTGGTAGTGTGAGGTACTGGTGGTGGTAGTGTGAGGTACTGGTGGTGGTTGTGTGGGGTACTGGTGGTGGTTGTGTGGGGTACTGGTGGTGGTTGTGTGGGGTACTGGTGGTGGTGGGGAGGCCCAGCCTGGCCGCTACCCTCCCCCACCACTCCACCACCCACACACCACACCACACCACACCACACCACACCACACCACACCACACCACAACACACCACCCATACACCCTACAGAGCCAGGCGCGTCAACAGCTACTGCTCTGAACAAAACACTAAAGGGACTGGACGCACATCAATCGCCCCGCTCAAAATCCTACATAATATAATTTTGATAAAACACGCTGAATACTTACCTCATAAATGAAGCAGCAGTTAACATAACTGAAGCCGGGGGGGGGGGGACGTTAAGTACACTCCAGGAACAACATATTGACCCATATTTTAGCCCGGTGTTAACACACTAACTCACGGTGCAAAACTCGGCCAACCTCAGCCAACATTACACGGGTGTATAATGAATAACATTACTGTGAATGAATGCACGGTCATTCCGCTTGGAAATTCTACATTATTGTCTACTTGTATATAGGTGAAGGTGTAGGGTAATATAGAGCACCTTGCTCTACTCTGGCGACACAGCTGCCACATGTATCTCGTCATCGGGAGAGACACAGGCGGCTGTGTCACCCTGTGTCAAGGTCTTCAACTCTGGTACCTGGTGGCAGGCCTCGGACGGTACACGTGGGGACGTGGGGAAGTGCCGAGCGGGGCGTGGGGGAGTGCGGAGCGGGGCGTGGGGGAGTGTGGAGCGGGGCGTGGGGGAGTGTGGAGCGGGGCGTGGGGGAGTGTGGAGTGGGGCGTGGGGGAGTGTGGAGCGGGGCGTGGGGGAGTGTGGAGCGGGGCGTGGGGGAGTGTGGAGCGGGGCGTGGGGGAGTGTGGAGTGGGGCGTGGGGGAGTGTGGAGCGGGGCGTGGGGGAGTGTGGAGCGGGGCGTGGGGGAGTGTGGAGCGGGGCGTGGGGGAGTGTGGAGTGGGGCGTGGGGGAGTGTGGAGCGGGGCGTGGGGGAGTGTGGAGCGGGGCGTGGGGGAGTGTGGAGCGGGGCGTGGGGGAGTGTGGAGCGGGGCGTGGGGGAGTGTGGAGTGGGGCGTGGGGGAGTGTGGAGCGGGGCGTGGGGGAGTGTGGAGCGGGGCGTGGGGGAGTGTGGAGCGGGGCGTGGGGGAGTGTGGAGCGGGGCGTGGGGGAGTGTGGAGTGGGGCGTGGGGGAGTGTGGAGCGGGGCGTGGGGGAGTGTGGAGCGGGGCGTGGGGGAGTGTGGAGCGGGGCGTGGGGGAGTGTGGAGCGGGGCGTGGGGGAGTGTGGAGCGGGGCGTGGGGGAGTGTGGAGCGGGGCGTGGGGGAGTGTGGAGTGGGGCGTGGGGGAGTGTGGAGCGGGGCGTGGGGGAGTGTGGAGCGGGGCGTGGGGGAGTGTGGAGTGGGGCGTGGGGGAGTGTGGAGCGGGGCGTGGGGGAGTGTGGAGTGGGGCGTGGGGGAGTGTGGAGCGGGGCGTGGGGGAGTGTGGAGCGGGGCGTGGGGGAGTGTGGAGCGGGGCGTGGGGGAGTGTGGAGCGGGGCGTGGGGGAGTGTGGAGCGGGGCGTGGGGGAGTGTGGAGCGGGGCGTGGGGGAGTGTGGAGCGGGGCGTGGGGGAGTGTGGAGCGGGGCGTGGGGGAGTGTGGAGCGGGGCGTGGGGGAGTGTGGAGCGGGGCGTGGGGGAGTGTGGAGTGGGGCGTGGGGGAGTGTGGAGCGGGGCGTGGGGAGTGTGGAGTGGGGCGTGGGGGAGTGTGGAGCGGGGCGTGGGGGAGTGTGGAGCGGGGCGTGGGGGAGTGTGGAGCGGGGCGTGGGGGAGTGTGGAGCGGGGCGTGGGGGAGTGTGGAGCGGGGCGTGGGGGAGTGTGGAGTGGGGCGTGGGGGAGTGTGGAGTGGGGCGTGGGGGAGTGTGGAGCGGGGCGTGGGGGAGTGTGGAGCGGGGCGTGGGGGAGTGTGGAGCGGGGCGTGGGGGAGTGTGGAGCGGGGCGTGGGGGAGTGTGGAGCGGGGCGTGGGGGAGTGTGGAGCGGGGCGTGGGGGAGTGTGGAGCGGGGCGTGGGGGAGTGTGGAGTGGGGCGTGGGGGAGTGTGGAGTGGGGCGTGGGGGAGTGTGGAGCGGGGCGTGGGGGAGTGTGGAGCGGGGCGTGGGGGAGTGTGGAGCGGGGCGTGGGGGAGTGTGGAGCGGGGCGTGGGGGAGTGTGGAGCGGGGCGTGGGGGAGTGTGGAGCGGGGCGTGGGGGAGTGTGGAGCGGGGCGTGGGGGAGTGTGGAGTGGGGCGTGGGGGAGTGTGGAGCGGGACAGTCGCTAAGGACGAGCCCATATACGAACAGTGAGGTGTGGCGTCGTTACCCTCTCCCCCTCTCTCCTGATTACTGGTGCTCACTCACCAAGCTCTTCCACCACACACACACACACACACACACACACACACACACACACACACACACACACACACACACACACACACACACTGCAGCATCCCTCCCTACCTTCCTTCACCCTCCCCTCCCCTCCCCCACCGCCCCTCACTGTTGTCTCAACCTGTATGGTTGATGGTGTGTGATCAGGGGGAAAACTTACCCTATAAACCCGGGGCCATCTTACCCAGCGCCTCTAGACGAGTCCTCCCACACCCCAGGTGTTCTCATAATGTTATCACACATGAAACTCTTCCTTCAACCTCTTAGTATGCTTCTGCCATGTTCATCATGTGTCATCATCATTCATCAACACACTCACACGTGGGGATCTGATGAGGTGTTGGGGAAACTCTACGGAGTCTGTGTGCCACGTTTCACTTAACCAGCCTCTCTACAGTCACCCTTCTCAGCATGTGATTCGCGTACAGTAACTCATGCTTAAATGCTTCCTCTTAATCCAACTTATCTGACACATTGACCATGGTTCTAATTAGCTTACAAATGAGTACATACCGAATGATTATATATTTCGTAATATTAATTGGTACAGTAATATCCCAAGCGTACATGTTTGTGTATGTAGTGTGAGGACACACACACCAGCCAAGTGCTGCCAACACACACACCTGTACATATAGTGTGAGGACACACACACACCAGCCAAGTGGTGCCCACACACACCTGTCCACGAGACACATAAGGTCAACAGCGAGAGTGTTGACAGAGCGGCCCGTCACACCACTAATTTATCAAGAGATTCATGACGGGGACAGCCTGTTAAGCCAGGGGTAATGATCAGGTCAGCAGCCATTAATATTGGTCCCCCATGACTTGTGGCGGAGCTGCCCGGTGCTCGCATCGTCCCTCCCCCCGCCCCCCCCCCCCGCCCCCACTCTCACATCCGCCCCCCCCCCCTCAGTGATGACTCCAGAGCTAGTGATGATTCCCGGGGTCATCACTGGTAGTGATCTTCACTCCAGGCGGTACACGGCCGGCCGGCTCCCCTGCACACGGCAGCCGGCTCCCCAGCACTCGGCCCCAAGGTTTACAAGGGGGAGCGAGATATACGAGAGGCAATTTGGTAAAATCAACGCACACACGGCCATGAAGCGCTGTGATTGGTCGGTTGCTACCACCCTCGGTGTTGTTCCAGTAGCCGCCTCAAACCCCCCCCCCCCCACCACCACCCAGCCCGTCCTCCAAAAATGGGGAGGTAATTGTAACAGCACAAGTAAGTGCAATTATGTACTATTCCTAGCAGTTAGGAATTGTACTTATTTTCACTTAGTATTAAACTGTACTGTCAAATAGTTAATATTTGAGTTTACCTGAAAAGCTGAATAGAAAACCACGACCTAACCTAACCTTCTTAGTGTTTGAAGATAAGCAATTTATTGTTTCTTAATTACAATTAGTACTTAATCTATAGCTATAATGATATTACAGTTTTATAAAACTAATAAAACAAAAAATATTACAATAAAATGTAAAGTAACTCGGTATATTTTCAAATTTTGTATAAAATCTCTATTGTTTAATAAAACTGAAAAAGAAATTCCTGATATTTAAAAGTTGTGTATAGAGAATTGAACTTGAAAACTTCATCCTAAAATTCTGAGTCTTAACAATAAACAAGGAGAATAAATGGGGAGGTAAATGTAATGGCACAAGTAAGTGGAATTATGTACTATTCCTAACAGTCAGGAAATGAACTTATTACACTTAGTATTAAACCGTATCTTGAGATGATTTCGGGGCTTTTAGTGTCCCCGCGGCCCAATCCTCGACCAGGCCTCCACCCCCAGGAAGCAGCCCGTGACAGCTGACTAACACCAGGTACCTATCTTACTGCTAAGTAACAGGGGCATAGGATGAAAGAAACTCTGCCCATTGTTTCTCGCCGGCGCCCGGGATGGAACCCGGGACCCCAGGATCACAAGTCCAGCGTGCTGTCCGCTCGGCCGACCGGCTCCAGTACTGTCATTTTGGAGGATGGGTTGCCACCACCACACCCGTGGCCCTCCCCCCCCCCCCCAACCACACCTGAGGCCTCATTATAATCAAGAACTAAATAATTAGGACAATAATAATAAAAGCGGCACAGTTGTGGGAGGAGGTGCCAGCAGGTAAGAGCCCCGCGCGGACCCCCGCTCCTGGCGGGAGAATACTGCCACGGATCACTAAATGATTAACTGAGAAGTAATGACCCGCCACCACACAAGCACCTCAATAACACTGACCTACATCAGTGCCTGGAGGAAGTAGGCACAGTGGTGCCACACGTGTGGCAGTCGCATAACACTGAGGGAAACAAAAAGTAGAATGCAGATTAGAGAACGAGAACGGCGTTCTCTCTACTGGGAAAGAAAACGCATAACTGAACTACTCCAGCGCCCCATTCTACCCCAAGAACAGGAAGGGAAGCTGTGTACAGAAATAGAAGCGTGCGAACTACCTGCTTGATACCTGGTTGATGGGGTTCTGTGAGTTCTACTCTCCAAGCCCGGCCCGAGGTCAGGCACGATTTGTGAGAGTTTGGTCCACCAGGCTGTTGCTTGGAGCGGCTTGGAACTAAAGCGACAAGGATCACAGGACATGAAGGAGAAGCAGAGAGAGCAAAATGCCTTCAGGGAAACCGAGAGGAACCAAAAATACTTCTCTATGCAAAATCTAGACCATAAACAACATGTAGCATAAGGACCTGCCTCAAGGGAGATAGAGCCTACAATGACGCTCATAAATGAACGAGTGGATACAATTGCAACCCGTCCTCAGGTTATGTTCATTCCATCCAGCGGCCGATCCCAAAGACGCATCTACAATTCAAGTGTGTTCATTCAAAACAATTTTTTTTTTAAATAAATGATCATCATATATTAACATATTGTGCACATTTGGACGTAGGTTAGGTGTTGAAGTTGTGTTAGCACCTGTGTGTATTTGTAGTACATAGGTGAAGCATCTAGAGTTGCCATTCCGGCAGAGGACGTCAACGAAGCATTGCTCAAGAAATGGTTCAATATCATCACCTGTGAGTTCTGTGTAAAGCTTTTTTTTCATTCATAAACAGAAGGTTTGGCGGCTGCATGAACTCCAATATTTGGCCTTTGTTGATGAAGACTGAAGACTGAAACACTGAGAACACAGCACAACTGGGCTCACCGAACCACCCTGAGAGTCCTCAAATTCTATTCTTAAATTTCAACCCCCACTATAGTGGCCCCTGATCATCATCTGCACACGGAGCCTGGATACTCGGGCCGTCCCAGACACTTACAACAGTGAAGATTGCGCCACTCCACAAAGGAGGTCGTAAAGCAGACGGAACAAATTATAGATCGATAACATAACTGATCATAAATATCTTTGAAAGAGTGCCAAGAAGTAAGATCCCATACTTGGGAAACATGTGTTGTGAGCAGGACGCTCCTGCTTCTCACAAGTGGTACACTACTATGCCTTAGATGCCACGGAAGACGAACAAAAGGCCGTTACAACATTGACAGATCTCGCGAAATTCTCAACAAGTGTGATCACAGTGCTAATGCTAACACAATACGGATCATCCGTAGTGAAAAGCTCAGTCCCTCAGGGTACTGTGCCTGCTCCAGTACTCTTTCTCCTCCTCACAACGGTCAAACTACAGTACCGTATCAAGCTTACCAGATGACACTACACTTATAATAGTGGACAATAAAACCTCCCAACTGATGCAAGTCAGGTCTTCCAATGGGCCGCAGAAAACACGTCCAATGAAGATAACTTCGCGCTCCTGCACTGAAGTAAGAACGCAAATATAAAAACGGAACACACACACAACCCGAAGACAAAGATTTGGGAGTAATTGTGTCGGAAGACCTAAAAGGACACAATAAGGAAGCTGTCACAATGGCAAGACAATACAGGCGGGATCATAACCTTTCAAAGAAGAGGTGCCAGACCCATGATGGCACCTTAAGACGCTTGTGCTATCTTGGGTTATCTGAAGTGCAAAATTATTGTACATTAAGACCCATTCAAAGTTTGAGAATTGTTGGCCTAGAGAACGTGCAAGGGTTTTAAACTGCCAGAATCCATTCAATAAACCATCTAAATTATTGGCAATGCTTACAATTTCTGGAACCGAATTATCTAAAGCAGAGCCGAGAAAGGTACATAATACTTTACACTTCTGAAAATATCAGAGGAGCTGGTTTCAAATCTGTACGTGAAATAACGCCCCAAGACAAGAAGACATGGCAGGAAGTGCAAAATATCCCCGTTGAAAAGCAGAGGTGAAATAGGTACGCTGAGAAAATTCTATGAAGACTAAGGGCCCAAGACTTTGTCAACATACACCCTCTAAACGCAAGAAACATTACTAACCGACCTCGCACCGTGTCCAGAAGAGAACTTTATAAACTCCTCCAAAGGATGCTTTATCAACCGGGCTGTGATTCATACGCGAGACTGCGAGCAGCGGCATCTAACAGCCTGCTTGACCAGAATAGACACAGTATTTGGAATGTTGTAACATGCTTTATAAACAACATTATTAATGCAAGGAACAAGAGTTTCAGAGTCCCATTTGTATGGATACCATCACACATGTGTTGTCCAGCATGACGACACAGACAAGGCAGCTATAACTGCATGTGATAAGCCTGAAGTTGAGTTGGAGATGGGCACTCCAATCTCTGCTGTAAAAGCCCCAATATTTCAGGAAATTATGGAAGACAGAAGAGCAGTTACTGACACACAAAGGCCAGAAAGCACGAGTATAAAGAGCCATGACATGTTTAGAACAGAGAATTATATGTCCGGGCAGCATAAAACATCCACTAGACAGTGTGACATTGTAATGGCCAGAATTAGGCTGGGATATCTATATCTATGACAGGTGGCTGCAGGTAATGAATCCCCCCCCCCAACGGTGAACATTCCAACAGTACACTATGTGAACAAGAGCTGGGACATACTCTCCAACACTATATCTGTGATTGTCCTGTTATAAGTAACTTCAGACCAAATGGTATGAGGTACTTTGAGCTACATAATTACTTCATACACTCAGGAATATTGGAAGATATTCTTGTCCTGTACCCAGATTTTGTCAGTGGGAGGTTATCTTGAGATGATGTCGGGGCTTTAGTGTCCCCGCGGCCCGGTCCTCGACCAGGCCTCCACCCCCAGGAAGCAGCACGTGACAGCTGACTAACACCCAGGTACCTATTTTACTGCTAGGTAACAGGGCAATGGGTGAAAGAAACTCTGCCCATTGTTTCTCGCCGGCGCCCGGGATGGAACCCGGGACAACAGGATCACAAGTCCAGCGTTCTGTCCGCTCGGCCGACCGGCTTCTGGGAGCTAATAGATCAGCCTTACATTCTATGTTCTCTCCTGATTCCATGTATGACTGGCCGTCCTGTGAGGTGGGGATGTTGGATGAGCTTGTAGCAGGTGTTTGATCTACACTGTGTGCTCCTTCATACAGAATAGGGAAGCAGATCATTGCTGTGTATACCTAAGCTTGATAAAACACAAATGACCAGACCATCAGAGCAGGAAGGATGACGAGACTGGGGCGGCGGGGACATTGATCCCTGTAAGGCTGAGCGTGTGGCAGGCAGACAGTGTTCCACAACACCTCGGCCTGGCCTCACTGAGACCCCCCCCCCCTCCACATGTAATGGCCACCAGGGAACACTCACATAAACACACACAGTTATACCAACTTGTTCTCCACCTTCTGGCGGGTGCCTGAGGAGGCTGTGAGAGTAGCTCTCCTCCGAGGAGGGCAGGGGAGGACAGAGGGCAGGGGAAGAGGGCAGGGCAGGAGGGCAGGGCAGGAGGGCAGGGCAGGGCAGGAGGGCAGGGCAGGAGGGCAGGGCAGGAGGGCAGGGCAGGGGAGGAGGGCAGGGCAGGAGGGCAGGGGAGGAGGGCAGGGGAGGAGGGCAGGGGAGGAGGGCAGGGCAGGAGGGCAGGGCAGGAGGGCAGGGGAGGAGGGCAGGGGAGGAGGGCAGGGCAGGAGGGCAGGGCAGGAGGGCAGGGGAGGAGGGCAGGGGAGGAGGGCAGAGGAGGGCAACAGTTTCATTAACGTGTGTGTGAGTGCGTGCGTGAGTGCGCGCGCGGTGTGTCAGACGCTGGTGGCTATTTGTGACCCGTGTTCCCACAGGCTGAGGTCCTTGTGGCACTGACACCAGCCGAGGCGCCGCCGCCTACAGACAGTAATGAACCCCACACTCGCTCTATCATCATTTATAACAACATAATAAAGTAAACTTGTAAACAATCGGTAAACAATCAGTGAACACTATAAACATCAGAGGTCCACCGTTGTTCAACATCCTCCCAGCGAGCATAAGAAATATTGCCGGAACAACCGTGGACATCTTCAAGAGGAAACTAGATTGTTTTTTCTTGAAGAAGTGCCGGATCAACCAGGCTGTGGTGGGTATGTGGGCCTGCGGGCCGCTCCAAGCAACAGCCTGGTGGACCAAACTCTCACAAGTCAAGCCTGGCTTCGGGCCAGGCTTGGGAAGTAGAACTACTCCCAGAACCCCATCCAGCAGGTAATCCGCAGAAGGCCTATTGGCCCATCAGAGGCAGTTCATTTATATCCACCCAAACCAGCACGCTTGATACGTAGTCATGTCGACCGGGGTTCGCTTCCCGGGGCCAGCAGAAACAAATGGGCAGAGTTTCTGTCACCCCTGATGTCACCGTTACCTAGCAGTAAATAGGTACTTGGGAGTTAGACAGGTGTCACGGGCTGCTTCCTGGTGTGTGTGGGTGTGTGTGGGTGTGGGGAAAATAATTAGTAACAGTTGGTTGATTGACAGTTGAGAGGCGGGCCGAAAGAGCAGAGCTCAACCCCCGCAAGCACAACTAGGTGAATAGAACTAGATGGATACACGTCATGGCTACATAATGATTCAAGGTTACATAATGCAGTCTATAAAAAAAAAAAAAACAGAAAATATTTATTGAGAATGGCATCTATTTCTGGTCGTTATCGGTCACTTAACTCCGTTGCCAAAGGACAAGGCTGTGTTAGGTATATCTTAATGCTTGATATACCAAGCTAAATATTATCTAACTTTAGATAATGCACCACACCTCTTGTTAGTTTCTCCTGTCACGTTACACACACACTTCGCAGTGTGTGTGTCTCGTGTCTTGTCCTCTCTTATTGGTACTTTGATGAATTTTTGTCCTAGATACTTTCACATTTGTAATACTGTCGTGTACAGCTCTCACTCACACTCACGTAGGCTCAGGAATCTGTACACCAGTTGATTGACGGTTGAGAAGCCGGACTAAAGAGCCAAAGCTCAACCCCCGCAAGCACAAATAGGTGAGTACAAATAGGTACACACACAACGTATAACTATATACTATAACGTGTAACAACATCTCGTAACTACCCATTTTGGCTCCCTATTATTACAACCATTCAATTGATATAACTACTATGATGATGGGCTTCAATTTTAGATATAATGAGTTGAAATATTGAGCATACCGCGGTGTCCGCCGAGCCGTGTGGCTATCAGGGACACTACCCACGCCTTGCCCACTGTGCTCTCATTGTCCGCCCCTTCCCAGTGATATATAGTCGTAATGGCTTAGCGCTTTCCCATGATAGGGAGCCGGTCGGCCGAGCGGACAGCACGCTGGACTTGTGATCCTGTGGTCCTGGGTTCGATCCCAAGCGCCGGCGAGAAATAATGGGCAGAGTTACTTTCACCCTATGCCCCTGTTACCTAGCAGTAAAATAGGTACCTGGGTGTTAGTCAGCTGTCACGGGCTGCTTCCTGGGGATGGAGGCCTGGTCGAGGACCGGGCCGCGGGGACACTAAAAGCCCCGAAATCATCTCAAGATAACCTCAAGATAAGATAATTCATTCTCTCATTGTCCTCACCTGGATCATACCTGCAGTGAGTTCTGAGAGTTGTTCTACTCCCCAAGCCCAGCCTCGGAGCAGGCTGTTGCTTGGAGCGGCCCGCAGGCCCACATATCCACCACAACCCGGTTGGTCCGGCACTTCTTTAAGAAAACTATCTAGTTCTATTTTGAAGATGTTATTCATTCATCAATACATTGTTATTTTACAGTGTAAATTTGGGACCCGACCTTCCAGTAGCTTCCATGTACATGTTATGTGATGGCTTTCTCGTCTCCTTTCTTGAGTACATTTGGAGATCTTTGAGACGATCCCAATAATTTAGTGGATCATGGTGCGCGCGCGTGCCGTATATGATGCGCGCGCTCGTCCCGCGCACCATATACGCGTGTAGTGCGCACTCATATAGTATATGCACTACACGTATATGCACGTGTAGTGCATATACGTGCCGCGCACTCCATACACGTGCCGTATATGGAGCGTATGCGTACGACGAGTCACAACAACATGGCTGAACAGTTGATACTCAAACATCTGGAAATTAAGCAACGAGGAGGTTTGTGTCCGTGCTGGAGCATTATCGAGTCTTATAACAGTGGTAGAGACAATATAAATAGTGGGGGGGGAGGCGAGATGAATGTAAGAGGGGGGAGGCAAGAATAACACGAAATTACATAATGTAAGGGGAAAAAAGTAAGAATGAAGCAAATAGGGTAAAATAAAAGAAAGGTTAGAAGTAAGGGAAGGAAAACTGAAGAAGAATGCGCAAAAGGTATACACGAAAAAAAGTTATATAAACAGGAAGGTAAAAATAATTAAAAGAAAACTTCAATGTGTTAAATGATTTAGACAAAAAATATCGAGTAACGAAGAGAAAAGGGAAGAGAGCCTAGAGGAAGGGGTAGGAGGAGGGGGCGCAGAGCTAAGTCAGATCATGTTTATAAGGAAGGTCGGAGCATTCAAGTATGAACTGTGGAAGGTAAGAGTGAACAGCAACAAGGCCAGGACCGAGGTTCATGTTGGGTACCAGAGCCGTGCCATCAAGACGGCGTCTGTGAAGAGTAGAGGACAATCAATAGCATGATTACAGTCCCTAACATGACAGAAGAAAACATTGTGTCTATAGATTTAACATTTCTTGTGTGTTCCTCAAGTCTGTCATTTAGTGTACTGCCAGTTGTCCAAAAGTATTGGAGAGGACGAGACGAGCAGGCAATAGAGGACGAGACGAGCAGGCAATAGAGGACGAGACGAGCAGGCAATAGAGGACGAGACGAGCAGGCAATAGAGTACACACCAGCGGCAGGAGAGGCATTGTATCTCTTCTGTTTCAGAAAACTCTCCAGCTTTGAAAGTGTGGCGAGTACTGACCAGTACTCAAAGCCAGAAAGCAGAAGTTATTTGAATAGTTGAATCCCTAGACATGAAGGTTGTCATCAATCATCGTATCATTGTCCTGGTCGATGGTACACTATAATCATCACACGGTAGGTCGCGTAACATTGTTACCCCCCCTCCCCCCCCCAGCTCCTTTACATGTTGTCTTCCATCTATGAGCAGAGGTGATGATGTACCCTGTGTCTGGGTACATCATCACATGCAACATTTATACATTCACTTACGGTATTCACTTCTACCATACCCAAGTATCTGCAGTTGATCACTGTTGACCATGGTGTTAATACCCGTTGTCAAAGCCAAGACTTGAATGATGCGGAGTGTTCTTTAAGGTCTTCTACACCAGACATTTACATCCTGATTATTTATTCCTCTGCTTGATAACACGAAGTTGTGACTCAGTTTTGTTTACAACTAATACGACAATGAGAAAAAGTAGCAGTGAAGAAGCACGCCTTCAGGTACGGAGCTCTTCACTGTGCTTCCACTTAACTTTTGTTCAATTGGTTGTTATTGTTTGCATTGTGTTCCAAAGAAAACTTGATATCCATCGCCTACTTTACTGGTTATTCTTATTTATCTCATTTTATGGGCTATTCTGCTTGATAACTGGTTGATACCTGGTTGATACCTGCTTCATACCTGGTTGATACCTGGTTGATACCTGGTTGATACCTGGTTGATACCTGCTTCATACCTGGTTGATACCTGGTTGATACCTGCTTCATACCTGCTTCATACCTGGTTGATACCTGGTTGATACCTGGTTGATACCTGGTTGATACCTGGTTGATACCTGGTTGATACCTGGTTGATACCTGGTTGATACCTGGTTGATGGGGTTCTGGGAGTTCTTCTACTCCCCAAGCCCGGCCCGAGGCCAGGCTCCACTTGTGAGAGTTTGGTCCACCAGGCTGTTGCTTGGAGCGGCCCGCAGGCCCACATAACCACCACAGCCCGGCTGATCCGGAACTTCTCTTAGAAAACCGTCCAGTTTTCTCTTGAAGATGTCCACGGTTGTTCCGGCAATATTTCTTATAGTCGCTGGGAGGACGTTGAACAACCGCGGACCTCTGATGTTTATACAGTGTTCTCTGATTGTGCCTCTGCTCTTCACTGGTTCCATCTTGCGTTTTCTTCCATATCGTCCACTCCAGTATGTTGTTATTGTACTGTGTAGATTTGGGACCTGGCCCTCCAGTATTTTCCATGTGTATATTATTTGGTATCTCGTCTCCTTTCTAGAGAGTACATTTGGAGGGCTTTGAGATGATCCCAATAATTTAGGTGCTTTATTGCGTCTATGCGTGCCGTATATGTTCTCTGTATTCCTTCTATTTCAGCAATCTCTCCTGCTCTGAAGGGGGAAGTGAGTACTGAGCAGTACTCAAGACGGGACAACACAAGTGACTTGAAAAGTACAACCATTGTGATGGGATCCCTGGATTTGAAAGTTCTCGTAATCCATCCTATCATTTTTCTGGCTGACGCAATATTTGCTTGGTTATGCTCCCTAAACGTTAGGTCGTCGGACATCATTATTCCCAAATCCTTGACATGCTGTTTTTCTACTATGGGAAGATTCGATTGTGTTTCGTACCCTGTATTATGTTTCAGGTCCTCATTTTTGCCGTACCTGATTACCTGAAATTTATCACTGTTAAACATCATGTTATTTTCTGCTGCCCAATCGAAAACTTTGTTGACATCTGCTTGTAATTTTTCAATGTCTTCAGCAGAGGTAATTTTCATGCTGATTTTTGTGTCATCTGCGAAGGATGACACGAAGCTGTGACGTGTATTTTTGTCTATATCTGATATGAGAATAAGGAAAAGCAGTGGTGCAAGGACTGTACCTTGAGGTACAGAGCTTTTAACATCGTTTGGACTCAATTTTATTGGATTGACTCTTACTCTATGTTCTGTTCGACAGGAAATTGAGTATCCAGCGTCCTACTTTTTCCAGTTATTCCCATTGACCTCATTTTGTGTGCTATCACCCCATGGTCACATTTGTTGAACGCCTTTGCAAAGTCTGTGTATACAACATCTGCATTTTACTTTTCTTCTAGAGCTTCTGTGATTTTGTCATAGTGGTTGAGTAACTGTGACAGACAGGATCTTCCCGCCCTAAATCCATGTTGTCCTGGATTGTGCAACTCATTGGTTTCCATAAAACTAGAAATTTGATTCCTAATCACTCTTTCAAACACTTTTATTATGTGTGATGTTAGTGCAACTGGCCTATAATTTTTTGCCAAGGCTTTACTTCCCCCTTGTGCAACGGAGCTATATCTGCAGATTTAAGTGCTGCTGGTATCTCCCCTGTATCCAGGCTCTTTCTCCATATTACGCTGAGTGCTCTCGCTACTGGTACTTTACATTTCTTTATGAATATTGAAGTCCATGAGTCAGGCCCAGGAGCTGAGTGCATAGGCATATTGTCAATTTCTCTGTCAAAGTCTTCCGAGTTTGTGGTAATATCCGTTATATTATCTGCAGCTTGGATGTCATTCATAAAGAAGCTGTCTGGGTCATCAACTTTCATGTTGTTTATTGGTGTGCTAAACATAGCCTCATACTGGCCTCTTAGAATTTCACTAATCTCTTTGTTGTCCTCTGTGTATGTACCTTCATTTGTAATTAACGGTCCAATACTGGTCGAGGTTTTTTATTTTGATTTTGCGTATGTGAGAAATATTTCGGATTTTTCTTTATCTCTTGTATAGCTTTCTGTTCCAATTCCATTTCCTGAGACTCATATGATCGCTTCAACATTTGTTCTATTTCTTCGATCTCCCTGTTTAGGCTTATTTTCCTTGCTTGTGATAGTCGTGTCTGCCGAAGCATTTCCGTTATTTTTCCCTTCTCCTGTACAGTGGTCTGCGTTCTCTTTCTAGAGTGGTCCTCTTTCTGCCCCTCCTCACAGGCACGTGCTTCAAGCAGACCTTGTAAGCTTCAGCTGTCAGTTGAGCTATTCCCTGTGTGGGAGTTTTGTCGCTTAAGACCGTCTCCCATTGAATGGTTGCAAGGTCTACATATATTTTTTCCCAGTCGATCCTCTTATTGTTGAAATTGAATTGATTGAATATTTCTTCTCGCTTGTTGGGTCTCTTGGACCTACTACCGTTATTTATGCTAGTTCGCACTTCAATGAGCTTATGGTCTGAGTATGAAGTATCTGAGATTGTTATGTCTCTGATTAGTTCATCATTGTTTGTGAATAACAAGTCTAGTGTGCTTTCGTTCCTAGTTGGTTCTGTAATCTGTTGATTGAGCGAGAATTTGTCACAGAATCTCAAAAGTTCTCTGACCTGTGGTTGGTTATTTCCCGGGTCATTCCCTGCTATGATATTTGTGTTTGCCGTTCTCCATCTTAGACTCGGTAAATTGAAATCTCCAAGGAAGATAATATCTAGAGCTGGGTTTGCTAGGTTGTCAAGTATGTTCTCTATTTTGTGCATCTGCTCTGTGAATTCCTCAACCGTTGTATCTGGCGGTTTATATATTAGAATAATAATTAGGTTTAGTTTCTCTACCTTAATTCCAAGTACCTCTACCACCTCCTTAGTTGAGTTTAGTAGTTCTGTGCATACCAGGTCCACTTTAATATACAGACCTACTCCTCCATTTGACCTAGTTTTTCTATCACATCTATATAAATTATAATTTGGAATCCAGATTTTACCATCCATGTAATCATTTGTACGAGTTTCCGTCAATGCCCCAAATATTGAGTTTGACTCTAATTGGAGGCCATTTATGAACTTTACTTTATTTCTTGACTTTGGCTTTAAACCTTGAATGTTTGCAAATATGAATGATTGTCCATATTGTGTGTCACTTCTGGAAGGTTTTGGTAGTTCTCCCTCCTCTCTACCCTGACCCAGGGTGTGTTGTTGTGGCAATGGTTTGTCCAGTTTTGGAAGTGGTACTGGGGAGTGTGGTGGTCTCTGTGTAGTTGGGGGGTGTAGTATGTGTGGGCTTGATGACGAACTGTAGTCCAGTCTTGGGCATTTCCCCCTCTCCATCCGTACTCCTGCCACGTTTCTGCCTCTCTGTTTCTCCCTCTGTTTGTGCCTGCCTCTAAAAAAATTTCAGGGCTATTATATTGGACTTCCTCTCTTATATAGCGCTGTGTACCTCTGACGTGGAAATCGGGGCAATGAAGATCGTAGCATTTCCTCATTAACTGAGAGTTTGCATAGCTTAGGGTGAAAATATCTACACTCTGTATCAAAACGACATCTGCCTTTCCCTAACCAGTTTCGGCATTTCCGTGGGTGCATGAATGAGCATTCCGTGCCTCTGGGCCCATATCTACACTGTCCTTTTGCATAATACCTGCAAATATTTTCATCTGTGATTGTATTATTCTTGTTTGTACCCGTGCACGACTTGGCTACCTCTGTGTATTTTGTTCCAACTTTCTCGTTTCTGCATTCATTCTCGGTATTGCCCTTATCTTTCTCCTTGTTGCTTTCGTCTTTCTCATTTGTGTTCTCATTCGTCTCATTTTGTCTCTCCTTATTCATATCACCAGTTTGCTCTACAATATTGCCTTAATTTTTGTGTACCTTGACACTAAGCCCTTCTACATTGCTACTTTGACTCTCTAAATTCTCAGTCCCTGGGTTGTGCTCAGAGTTCGTTGCTGTCTTTATATTCTCTGCATATATTTCTGGTAGTTTTTGTGTGAATTGTAGCCTGTGTACTTCAGGAATGTTATTCATTAGTTTGGTGATATTCAAGACCATCTCATCTTTGGACCATCTTCAAGTCCGATGCAGCAGACAATTTTCTGTTCTAATAAGACGTTACATGCCATGGTGCCATTAATGCCATTACAGTACATACACATCTTCATACACACACACACACACACACACACATATACACACGCCCAGTTCACGAAAACAATGAAAGAACGTGAACGACGACAAAGTTGCATTGACAGTGCCACCAGTGTGTGGAGGGAGGGAGGGGCGAGGACAGTGCCACCAGTGTGTGGAGGGAGGGAGGGGCGAGGACAGTGCCACCAGTGTGTGGAGGGAGGGAGGGGCGAGGACAGTGCCACCAGTGTGTGGAGGGAGGGAGGGGCGAGGACAGTGCCACCAGTGTGTGGAGGGAGGGAGGGGCGAGGACAGTGCCACCAGTGTGTGGAGGGAGGGAGGGGCGAGGACAGTGCCACCAGTGTGTGGAGGGGAGGGGCGAGGACAGTGCCACCAGTGTGTGAAGGGAGGGAGGGAGGGGCGAGGACAGTGCCACCAGTGTGTGGAGGGAGGGAGGGGCGAGGACAGTGCCACCAGTGTGTGGAGGGAGGGAGGGGCGAGGACAGTGCCACCAGTGTGTGGAGGGAGGGAGGGGCGAGGACAGTGCCACCAGTGTGTGGAGGGAGGGAGGGGCGAGGACAGTGCCACCAGTGTGTGGAGGGAGGGAGGGAGGGGCGAGGACAGTGCCACCAGTGTGTGGAGGGAGGGAGGGAGGGGCGAGGACAGTGCCACCAGTGTGTGGAGGGAGGGAGGGAGGGGCGAGGACAGTGCCACCAGTGTGTGGAGGGAGGGAGGGAGGGGCGAGGACAGTGCCACCAGTGTGTGGAGGGAGGGAGGGGCGAGGACAGTGCCACCAGTGTGTGGAGGGAGGGAGGGGCGAGGACAGTGCCACCAGTGTGTGGAGGGAGGGAGGGGCGAGGACAGTGCCACCAGTGTGTGGAGGGAGGGAGGGGCGAGGACAGTGCCACCAGTGTGTGGAGGGAGGGAGGGGCGAGGACAGTGCCACCAGTGTGTGGAGGGAGGGAGGGGCGAGGACAGTGCCACCACCGTGGGAGAGAGGGAGGGAGGGAGGGGCGAGGACAGTGCCACCACCGTGGGAGGGAGGGACGGAGGGGCGAGGACAGTGCCACCACCGTGGGTGGGAGGGAGGGGCGAGGACAGTGCCACCACCGTGGGAGGGAGGGGCGAGGACAGTGCCACCACCGTGGGAGGGAGGGGCGAGGACAGTGCCACCATCGTGGGAGGGAGGGAGGGACTTAGGGGCGAGGACAGTGCCACCACCGTGGGAGGGAGGGACGGAGGGGCGAGGACAGTGCCACCACCGTGGGTGGGAGGGGGGGCGAGGACAGTGCCACCACCGTGGGAGGGAGGGACGGAGGGGCGAGGACAGTGCCACCACCGTGGGAGGGAGGGAGGGGCGAGGACAGTGCCACCACCGTGGGAGAGAGGGAGGGAGGGGCGAGGACAGTGCCACCACCGTGGGAGGGAGGGACGGAGGGGCGAGGACAGTGCCACCACCGTGGGTGGGAGGGAGGGGCGAGGACAGTGCCACCACCGTGGGAGGGAGGGGCGAGGACAGTGCCACCACCGTGGGAGGGAGGGGCGAGGACAGTGCCACCATCGTGGGAGGGAGGGAGGGACTTAGGGGCGAGGACAGTGCCACCACCGTGGGAGGGAGGGACGGAGGGGCGAGGACAGTGCCACCACCGTGGGGTGGGAGGGGGGCGAGGACAGTGCCACCACCGTGGGAGGGAGGGACGGAGGGGCGAGGACAGTGCCACCACCGGGGGAGGGAGGGAGGGGCGAGGACAGTGCCAACCACC